>NC_140972.1:63875213-63912713 GCF_056783735.1 Eptatretus burgeri | reverse complement strand
TGAATCCGTCCGGAACCTTTTGAGATATCCAATCTCTTAAATGTAAAGAATCACTTAAACAAGCTCAAATGAGCTAAGATCCTCGTCCTCTAAATGATGACGTCATAAAAACAAATATGACGTCATTGTGATGTTTCAGGTTTGCGATAAATTATCTGTGCTAATGCCCGGCTTGATTCCCGCAAACAAAATTCAAACAGCTTGCCTAGTTTCGGAGATAATGGTATAGGCGATTTCCATTAGCGGTGATATTATGACATCAACTTTTTTTCTCGGAAGAATTCCCAAAATCGGAGATGGTTACTGCCTGCGCGTGGGCTTTCTGCATATACATGGCAAGTTTCACGAAGATCCGATGAAAACTCTGGGTTGTGTTACAAAAAGTCAAAAAATAGGAATGACGTCATAAAAATTGATATGACGTCATTGTGATGTATCATATGTGCGGTACTTCATCTCTGATAATGCCCTGTTCGATTCCCGCAAACAGAATTCAAAAAGCTTGCCTTGTTTCGGAGATAATTTTTTAGGTGATTTCCATTAGCGGAGATATTTTGACGTCATAACTTTTTTTTTCTAGGAGGAATTTTCAAAATCGGAGATGATTACTGTCTGCGCAGGGTATTTTTAAATATATACGCCAAGTTTCAGGATGTTTCGATGAAAACTGAAGGCTGTGAAACAAAAAAGTCCACAAGAACAACAACGTGAGTAAGACTTAGAGATCCTCCACGAGGATCTAAAAATTATTGTGTGCGGATCCGAATCTGGATCTTCACCAAAATCTGATCAATTCTTCCCTATCACACACCCAACCTGTTCACCAAATTTTGTCCGAATCCATCCACAACTATTTTTAGATATCCTGTTCACAGACAAACAGACAGACAGGGATGACAACAACCTCCACCGACCTTCGACGACGGAATTAACTAAAACAGCACTCAGTGGAGCGTATACCTTGGTTCGGGTGAGCAGTTTGCATTTTGTATCCCACTGATAGGCTGGATCTGGATCCGGACCTGAACAAAAATCAAATCAGCTTGGTGTTGTCACGAAATCATCTCATCCACATAGTTTTGTCATAACTCATCCACAACTTTTGAAATATCATGCTACACTGCATATCGTGTTTGGTCCCTTCGTTCAATGGTGAAAAATCACTTGAAAATTAAAAAGTTCTCCTATCCTGATCCAGATTCGGATCTCCACCAAAATCGAATCCATTTGGCCTTGTCATACATCCAACCTGTCCACCAAGTTTCGTCCAAATCCGTCCGCAACTTTTCGCAATATCCAGCTCACAAACGGATAAACAAGCAGTCATAGACGGGTACTTACGAAATTGTCAACTTGACCTCTGACCTTGTCTAATAAAAGCTGTCTCCAGAGAAGGTAGTGACACAAACCAGAAGTTTCTACCATGATTCTGCACCAAACCATCAAAAATCGAATATTTGACCTCACCGTGACCTTGACCTTTGACTGATTTTGACCAAAAATCTAATCAGCACGAGCCACCACCCTCCTGAATCACGTGGTGTAATTTGACATTGGTAGCTTCTTCCGTTCTCGAGTTATCGTGCCTACACACACACACACACACACACACACACACACACACACACACACACACACACACACACACACACACACACACACACACACACACACACACACACACACACACACACACACACACACACACACACACACACACACACACACAAACAGATGACGAAATCTTTAGATTTCGTAAGTAACAAGGGGTGAAAACATGACATCCATGAGTGGCCGAGTGGGTGTTCAGAAATTATTGGTGCGAATGAATTATTTGTTAATTTGATCTTTCGATTGGTAATTGAGTGAATGTCGTCCATCGTGTGAACAATCATTGCCAAACGATATAAAGACAAGCCGGTAGGCGGGAGGCGACATGGCCGGTCGCTATGTAATTGCATACTAGTCATACAGTTTTTGACGGACCGGGCTGAAATTTTTTGACAAAGAGGTTCATTATTGTGCGCGTAAAAGCCTTGAAAAGCCGATTTTTGATTTTCGAAAAAATAATTTTTTTTTTCGCATTTATCAAAAATTTCAAAGTCCCGTTGCTAGGCAACGGTGGCGTCCATAACAAGGGTGCTCAAAAGCATACAACGCGATCCTGGTATGAACCCACGTGTCAAGTTTCATCCAAATCGGTTGACTCCTCTGGCCTCCAGAGCTGTCCATTTAATACATACAAACAAACAGACAGACGGAAAACCTGAGAATATTAGGGTTGTCCAGCGACCACACGATATCATTGAGGATCCACCCATTTTCACGGTTAGACTTTGCATTGAGCTTGGACCTCGACCTTTGGATGTGAAGGTGACAAACACGACAGCGTAGTTGAAGGACCGACTCGAGAGAAAACAAATAATAATAATTTAAGGTCCATCAATCTGGACTAACTCGATATTGCAGAGCACACGGTAATTTAAAACCTCCGGAAATGAATAAATATAAGCGTGCTGTTTTTACAGCTGCGCATCGAAAAACACGGACTGGATTGGCTTTTAATGTCGAACCAGAGCGGTGAGGCGAAAGATTCTCCGATGGAACTGGAACTGAAAGTCACCGACACGACCGATGACGTCATACGCACGGCGCGAATCTTCAAGTTGCACGTCAAGGGAGTCGCTGAGAGGCGCGTGACGTCACGCGTTCGAATTCGACTCGGTGACGTCACGCGTTCGAATTCGACTCGGTGACGTCGGGAAAAGCGTAGGAGCTTCCGCCTTATCGCATATTCGGGTGACGTCAAGCGAGCAGACTCCGGGGCGGTCGGTGCGACATGGCGGTGTGCTGCTTGTGTCACAGCGTTCCTGAGGTAAGTCTCGGTCTTGCGGTGGACACGAGTTGGATACCGACTTGTACTCGAAAGCGTCGAGGATGTGGAAAGGACGTTCATCGGTGCTTTAGTGTTGCGACCAGATGCGACTGACTGCTTGTAAGGGTCACGCTTTAGATATTGATATTGATGGTGATCATTGACATTCAGATCGATGTGGAGGTAAAGAAGTCCGTGGAGGCGATGTGGTCCGAGCACGATACCTCACCCCTTGTAAGGTTAACGGTCCCTGTTCCCAGCGGCTGAGTGGGAGGGAATGAGCTGATGGGATTTATAAATTGGTTCGTGTGCACGGTTTTCAAGGTGTCCTCATCATGAACCGAAACATCTGCGATGGTTGAACAACAAGTGGGGACAAACGTGGATACAACACGGGCACGGCGGGCCGAAATTCTGGGTTCTTTTGAAGGAAAATCCTGAAGGTGTACGTACCACCGTGCTCGTACATGCGTTACATTTTTTTTTTCCCCACAGACACGGCATCAACTGCTCATGTTCTCTGTTCTGCTAAAGAGGCTTGAGAATTGTAGAACTGGTTCGACACCCACGTCTTACAAAGGAAGCGGCTTCGACAGATTGGAGAATATAATAAATAAACCACACCACACCACACCACTGCCAATAGTTCTCAAATCGAAAGTCTTCAGTCGTATCCTGTAAAGGGAAGCTCTGATTCATATCTGTGAACCCAGGTTAAAGCCGGTTTCCAATGCTTTGGGTCGACGTTGACGTTCCCTCGTTGGGCAAGCCGTTTCGAGTGTTGTTCGAATTGATCTGGGAACGAGAAACGAACTCACAATTTCACTCACGAATTACAAACTCGCAGCAAACGCCAACATTTTAGAGGGGGGGGGAAGGCAGGGGAGAGGGTTGGAGGGAGGGGGAGAGAAAGGGTGAGGAGGTGAGAGGAAGGGAAGGCAGACGTGGGGTGGAGCGTTAATTACGATTCGTACTGTTTCATCAAAATGATTCTGCGTAGAATAACAGTGAAAGTGGAAACAAAATAATGTCTGAAATCCATTTTCTACCGGTCATACTACAAACACTGCCCAGACATGTCTGGACATAAACATGGTCCGAAGACAAACACCGCCCGGACGCGTTGTTAAGGAAATAACTACGTTCCATTAAGTGTTTATTAACCCCTAGGAGTCATTTCTACAACACTACCCCCATCATCCTCCTTCAGTCTCTGCGAGTTTGTTCTCACAAGATGGGACCACTACACACCTCTAGTCTCTTCGGCCCACCAAAGGACCAGTGCCCACTGCTCACCCAGGGCCAAGACGCCTTCTTTCCATAATCTACTCCCTGTGAGCCACACTACTAGTCTGCTAAACAACTTTTGCACCTTTGCAATAATAACTTTTCCACCGTAAGCACCAACATCAGAATGGTATCCCATTCCAAAACATCTGAATCTCCTCTATCTAACGCTAATCAAAGTGGGAATTTATCTCCACAGGGGGTGTAATTGCTCTTCTTCACACCCTCCTTCTTTGTACCATTCCTTCAATCCTCATCTACTAAACAAAATTCCCAAAAGATCTGTGCTTGTGCTGCCCATTTGGGATCAACCATCTTGTTCCATTTCACCCACGCACCTCATTCACTTCATCACATCAATTCATTCCAAACTCCGTCTGCACGGAATGAGGAAGAAGAAGGAAGGCCTCAAATATAACATCTGCCAAATGGAAAAAAAATATATATATCCCCATGTCAATTTAAATTGCAGTCCTTGTAGTAATCCCTGTAATTCTAAATGCCTCCTGACAGCCTGCTTGCTCTGTTTCTGCCCTTTAAATCATCCCTTGGGCCATGTGGATCCCCCATGGATTTGGCCTCCATGGCCGACACATGTGCTGCAGAACATCCACCAAGCCCACATGCGATCCGTGGAGATTCCACAGCCGTGGTCGCCAAGCACACTTTGGCCATGTTCCCTGCCCGAACACGGCTTGCCATGCCTCCTGCATGGCCCACCATGCATTGCACACTCCACGGGGGCCCGACATGAACTCTCCCTGCACGTCTTGGTTCTCCCATCATTTCTTTAATGTTTGTGGGAGGGAATGTGCAAATTTTCCTTTTGTCTACCCCCTCCCTTCCTAAAGGGCTCCTGGGGGATTTGTCCCCTCCCCAATTTATCTTAAGGCTCGCTCCTTTTCTGCAAGGCTTATGGGGACCGTGAAACATGCTCAACCGTCTTCGTTTCCTTTTAATCCTCCGGGTTTCCCATAAAACGCTGAGTGAGCATTCAAATCCCCTTCTATTTCTAACTGGGGGCTCTCACACACGCATGATCTGATGTGCGGAACCTCTTTCTGTCCCTCGGCTATTCTCGAGTGAGAATCGTACCTGCTACTTGCTGGGTAAGCGACTCTATACCCGCCGCTACGCAGTCTGTCCCTACTGGTTGTGGCTTCCCCGTTCGTGTCCTCGGTCTCCCTCCATGTCCATTCCACACGTCGCACTTACAGGTGCCATATCGGCCTGCTCATCACACTCACCAGGCACATGTACTCCGTCGCACACTCATCTCCCCCCACCCACACCTGTGTCAACACGCATATGCTGTGTGGCTTCGGCCTCAAGGTGCGGCTGCTCGTTGTGTACTGAAGCACATGGGTAGCAAACCGGCTGTGTAATTTTCACTGCACAGTGTCATGGTTCAGGATGCAGGTTCAAGCAGCTCTCGCTCGGAATCGTACACCGCACGCACAGGCACGTACACCTCCCTTTGGAGAGTGACCGTCCAAACCTCTGTTACCTGGACCATTTGCTCTCCGTTCATCTCATTACTAATTGCTTCATAACTTGAAAGCTAACAGTGTCCACGTACCTGTTTGTTGCGGTAATCGCCGGCTTCACCTCACAATCGCACTTCTCCGCCGGTTCCTCCGGCACAAATTCCTCCTGTCCTACCTGTGGGGTCACTCGCGACTCACCCACCTTTATCCCCATGCGTCCTTCAACCTCCATTCTTTCGACTACCTCGAACCTCCTTGCTATCTCCTCATTATGTTCCGGTTCAATTGTATTTACATCCGTCTCCATTCCCGTTTTAACTTCTACTTCCGCGTTCATTTTATTTTGCTCCCTCTCCCTTACTGGCATGATTTCTCTTTCTCTCCTAATCACCCCCATCTTTGCTGCTCCCCTGGTATGTCCCTAATCCCCGCTATCACACTGCCCTGACCGACTGCAATCTTCTTCTTCGCATTCTGTGTTCCTGCCAGGTTGGCCCCCATGGTCTCCATTTTGGCCATCAGCTCAGCTTGACCCATTTCAATTTTGGTTCCCAGCTCAGCCTTCAGCTCTGCTCCCAGCCTATCACCATTAGTTTTTATGTCCTGCCTCAGGTTAGCCTGCCCAACCATCATATCAGCCTCATTCTGGCTTCCATTCCTTAAAACATGGCCATTATGGCTGCAAATTGCTGGCTGTGGCATCACCGACCTGCTGCTCCCCACTTGTTTATTTGGGGGCTGTGGGCTGACTGGGGGCAAGTCCATGGAGCTACCGGGTAATGGGGGTGACTCCATTGTGCCCCCTTAAGGTCCTTCCCCTGTAGACTATGCCCATCAGGGTTGCGGTGTTTTCTAATAAATGCTGCCCCTGCTGGTTCCATTCGTCTTGGTCCGACATAGTTGTCTCAAAATTTTGTGCTCACTGCGTGCTCCACAAATTGGCTTTGCGGTGTGAGAATTTGCACCTTTTGGTTCATTCCCACTCTTGACACCAATGTAACAGTTGTTGGTCATTCTGGTTGCCCGGTTCAAATCCAGTGAGTCACGTCAAAGCGACTACGATAGTCGACCACTTTGAAGACTCCCTGTCGGATCCTCTCATCCAAAGTCGTGTTACCATACAAATTGGAGTCCCCAAATCCGGCGAGTCTTGTGCCGATAACCGTCAAGTGCCTTGATCTAATTAGGCCGAGCAAACCTGAAGGCCCGTGACACAGTCGTCTGGCAGTACAGAGACTGCAACCAATCAAGGACGTTTTCAAACCACCAAACAAAGCCAACCAGGACAACCAGCATTAACCTGAGACAGTCAGATTGAAAAAGGAAATGGCATGTGGAGGAAACGGAAGGAGCAACTAGAAGGGCACTTGGTAGAGTGCATACCTTCGCCATGTAATGCCTGATCCACGAGAACATATCGGGCCCAATACGTTTTTGAAATATCATGCGATACACTGCCTGGTGTTGGTTTCATGGTTAGGGTGATGGGCTTGGGATCTGAAGATCCTGAGTTCAAATCCCACTCGACTGTTGAATTGATACCAGGTGGGGTTTGACTCCGCCTGTCATCCTTCCCAGGTCGGCAAAATGAATGCCAACTTGCTGGTATACTGTGTCGGAGTGGTGACTCGTCCACGATTGTGTCCAATAGCCAAGGAGACTGCTTCGGCAGCACCAACGCTCGGCAGAGTATGGTCCCAATGGATGAATGGATGGCTGCGATACAGTACAATATCGTTTTTTGGCCCTGTCAATTCTGAAGCATCACTTTAAAAATTAAATAATCATCGTGTCCAGATCCAGATTCAGATCTTCACCAACATCAAACCAATTCGTCCTTGCCACACACCCAACCTGTCCACCAAGTTTCGTCTGAATCCATCCACAACTTTTTGAGATATCTTGCTATATATCTGTTTAGCATTATCTCTCAATTGTGAAGAATCACTTTAAAAATGATCAGTTCCGGATTCGGATCTTCACCAAAATGGAATCAATTCTTCCTTGTCAAACACCCAACATTTCCACCAAGTTTCATCCAAATCCATCCACAACTTTTTGAGATGTTGTGCTTTATATCATTTTGGCCCCATCTCTCAATGGTGAAGAATCACTTTAAAAAATTTTAATAGCCGGATCTGAAACCGGATATTCACCAAAATCGAATCGGTTTGTCCTTGTCACACACCCAAACTGTCCACAAAATTTCATCCAGATCTGGCCACAACTTTTTGAGATATCTTGCACACAATCAAACAAACAAACAGACAGAAAGGGGTGAAAACATAACCTCCTTCACCTTCAGTGGCGGAATGCAAAAAGAATCCCCTTAGCCCACAACTGGACACGTACCCATGAAACCAACTAATGAAAAGGATGGCTTAATTATCTCTTGCCTTATCGAGAGACGGAGATGGAGAGATTTTGGGCCAAACCCGGCAAAGTCGTGCAGGGTCTCCCTGCTTAGCTCTTGCAAACGTCCTGGAGCTGGGATGGGGTGACAGGAGAGATGGATGTGATCTGTGGGGTGGGTGCGGCATCGGCTGGATATGGCTTCCATTCCCGAGCTCAAAATACGTACAGCCTCCCGGTGTCGCGTCCATCCATTTCTCCACCACAATTCTTGCTGCACCTGCCTTTTATGAGCTCGCTCACCACCTCAACAATGACGATTCACACCACACCCTCCCTCTCACCATTGGCCCATATCACCACCTTGACAATAACGATTCACACCCCCCCCCAACCTTTCACAAGACTCTGTGAGGCATCATGGTCCCGCAGGTATGACAATATTTTCCACCTAAACTTTCGCCCCTCACAGCATTGCGAGCGCTAAAAAGACACATTTTAGACCGATTTCTCAAAGGAAAGAACATAAAACATTGGTTAACATGGCTGAGGATTTTATATACAGGCACGAGGGTGGCATGTGTATCAAGAATCACATTACTTTTATTACTTGTATCTAATTACTTTTATGCTTATTCTAAACACTCATTGAGAAAATAAGTTTAAAATCTCATTTACAAAGAAATAGAAATCTCAGGAAAGTGAACCAAACATTTATTGAAAGCTTATGACATGGTTTTTTTCTGTCACTGATTACGATTGCAGTAAGTCATTGCAAGAGTTAGTGATGGCCCAAAGTCTGAAATTAGCATTTACGCAACATCTCTGAAATTGCCATTTACGCAGAACCCTTGTAATTGACCTTCTCGATGTGTGCTACTCAGACAGGCATTGATCCTGACTCGAAAGTTCTGTCCAACTTTCCTGTAGGTCTCGTGTCACACTGCCTGGAGGTAGTCTGACACCTCCTGCTTCAGATAATCCAGTGTGGCAGGGCAGTTGGCGTAGACAGAGCTCCAGAATAATCCAGAACCAGTAGCCCAGAGAGTTCAAGTCTGGGCTATGGAGTGCCCACCCAGGACAACGAGACCCTTTCTGAAAAGCTGCCACAGGGAAGTGATGGTGTCACCAGCTGTATGTGGTGGTGGTGGTGCACCATCCTGCACAAACCAGGTCATGCCGAGCTGGTTTGGGGTGACCTTTTGGGCTAGATCATTATGGAACTTCTGAAGCATCGCCTGGTAGCGCTCATCATTGATCATCACCGACCTGCTGTTGTCAGTCTCAAACCAGTAAGGCCATAGCGTTCTCCATCTGGCATTGAAGGTGCTGAAGCATGTGACCTTCGGCCCTTTCAGGTACCTCTCGGTGATCTCAGGTGGTTCTGCCTCCCAGGAAATGTTGTTGTGGTTGTTGATGGCACCGTTCAAGTGGAAATGGACTTCATCACTGAACCAGATCAGGTTGATCCAGTTTGGGTACCGCTCCATCCTGTCACTTCGCCAATTACACGTATCAAGTCTTCTCACATTGTCTTAATTCAGTTTATGCCGAATAGAGATAATATGTGGGAAAAGCTTCACTTCCTCAGTGAGGATACACCAGATATGTTGGTTTGATGCCTAGCTCCCTGGAGCGCTGGCGGTGGGACTTCTTGTCCACTGCAGAATCCCGCACGGCATTGATGTTGGCTTGGCTCTTGGTTACTAATGCTGGCCTGCCACTGTTGCCCTGGCTTTGGTTGTGCACTGTACCCTTGTGCTCAAAATGTTTCACAATATGTTGAGTGGCACAATTTGTGGGTCTATCACGTGTTCTGAGGTCGTATTCCTGGCAGAACCTCCGGCAGGTGTCTACATATGATTTGGTCTCATACCACAGAGCCACCACTTTTGTCTTCTGCTTCACTGTCAATAGCATAGTTGAGCTATGGAGCTAGAAATCCCAGGGAACAAATACCACGATAGCACCACCAAACCCTGAAAAGGAAAACTGTACAGGTCAAAAAATAAAGAAATGGCGGTCAGTCAAAGTTGCATCAATCTTTTTGTAAACACCGTGTGTCCAAAAAAAAAAAAAAAAATGTAGTTGTGGGTACTGAGTGTATGATGAGGGAGTTGATCCCCGTTTCTCCTCTGAAGAACCGGACCACACACACCCACACATTGAGACCTGGGGCTGGAGCATTTACAATCCATGCTATCTTCCTGGCAAAGGTCTGCATGCTTGCATCCTCCTACATGCAGCGACCTTTGCATCCCACTGGTCGGCTTACTCCGAATCTGATTCATACATGCTACAGTCTCTTCAGCAGAGCAGGGATGGTGGGGGACCAGTGGGAGGGTTCTGAGAGAGATAGAAGGGTGGAGAGAGAGAGAGAGAGAGGGAGGGAAGAGGAAAGAGTGGGGGAGAGGGGTGGGAGAGAGAGGGGGAATTGGTTGGGAGGGAGAGGGGTAATGGATTCTGGAAGATGTGACGCCCAGTTTCTCGTCCATCCGAGAGACGACACACACATTGATGAATCACCTTTCCAGTGAAATGCCAGGATGACAGTTTCTAGCTGCGCTGGGATTCTAATCCAGGCTACACAGGGTGACCTTGTGTACCTTTCGGCTTTCCTGCCATGACGTGGCAATTCCTTACTTCATAACTGAAAAGCTTTTTTTTCTCATTGTTATCATGTAATATGTTTTGCCTTCATACCTCTAATGTAGAACTGTGCTATCGCAATTGAAACTTGAAGAACGTGCACCAAGTGGCTTCACTACGCAGTGCACGAAACGTTTGAAGAAACGTTTAATTGTTATTTGCATTTATCTATGCCGAAGTGTCGGGTCATATCGTGGAAGAGCAAAAAGGGGAATGTCATGGAAAATAAAATTTCACATTATCAGCGAGCCAGCAACCGCCTGTTTCACCACAAAACAACACGTGGCCAACAATGCACGCGAGTGCCCCTGAACTTTGTTCATGTCCATCGACATACAGTATTCAGTGACAGTGTGAACATTGCAGAGCGCTCGCCAAGTGGCTTAAGCACCCCAACAAAACGGTTGATAAGAAACGGCTCGCGTGGCACGTGATAAGCAATCACCGAACCGGCATGTTAAACATACACCTCCCGTACTCCGGAGACGCCTGAAATATCAAGTATGTCCGAATTGGACAAATTAACGCTTTTTTAGGAGTCGGAACTGCTTTTAAGTTTTGATATTCGTTTTCTTTTAAGAGATTCTCAAGGTTATTGCATGTGTGAAAATGAAACAAAGCCATGGACGCTGCCGGCTCCGGGTGCTTATAAGCACTGCAAGGTATCCAGGAATTCAGAGCTATGATGAACAGGCATTCGATAATATGAGTGAGGAAAGTGAAAAAAAAAAAAAACTTTATCGTTATGAAATCATTGCTGCCTTTTCCCAAGTCAAGGCATGGTTGAGCAGGCCAAAAACATGGTGGCTTCTGACCCTCATGAGGTTGCTGAGGAAATGCCTGAAGACCCCAGAGAGCGAGGTGGCCAAGGATGTGCCTGAAAATGGATATAATTAAATAAGACCGTTAATTATCTTCAAAAGGGGTGTTTTAATTATCGCAAACACCCAATTTTGACTCGTGCACTCCCTTTGAGTTCCCTTAGTATGCATGTAAAGTTTGAAGGTGATAGGTGTCGTGGTTTTGGAGTTATGGAGGGGACACCACACACACACACACACACACACACACACACACACACACACACACACACACACACACACACACACACACACACACACACACACACACACACACACACACACAGTCACATTCTGACATTTTTTCATATCGATATCCAATTAGAGTCCAAATGCCTGTTCACATTTCCATGTCAGACTTGCATCGACACAGCTCTGTGCAAACCAAATCCCTTATTCGGCATGGATGCTTTGCTGATGAACACTTATTTGTTACGTTTGTGTTAATGGCACAACAGTTGCACCTCACTAACTCGCCAACAGCAGTTGGTGCTGGTTCAACCTTTGACAACTCTTGAACCATTTGGTTGTCTTCTCTTATATAACCAAACTAGAAGGGTCGAGAACTACTGGGTGAAGAATTGCATTCTGCTCCCACTCAGCAGCTTGGCAATGAGCTATGTGGATATGTTGTAATCCAGGCTTTAGATGTCGGTGGCAGCAAACCAACACCTTCGTCAATGCCCTGTTGCTTGAACAAGGTCTGCCTGAGGTTGTCTGGTTGTGTGATGTTGACACCCTCTTACAGAAGAGACTGCACAGAAATGATAATGAGCCCTTGATGGCATCATCAGAAGGTTTGCCCTCCAATTCCCAGAGGAGATATGGAAGCCATAGTTCTGGGATCAGCCTTCAAATGGAAGCCATTCAAGAATGTTTCCAGACATGCCTTTTATTTACCTCTGATATGGCCCGATGTGTCACAACCAGTCAGTGCATGCCACTTACACAATCCCCTTGCTTTATCTTTTCAAAGTGCATCATAAATTGGTTGCAGCATGACAAGTCGGTGCCAATTATTTGTACCCATCAGCATAGCTTCTTTCAAACCAAGAGGAGGAACTCACTTTGATGCAAGAAGCAATACATCTGTGTCTTGACATATATATATATATATATATATATATATATATATATATATATATATATATATATATATATATATATATATATATATATATATATATATATGTATGTATATTGTTACGAATTTGGGAATTCGATTGCACACAACATTCAGGTTCCTTTAGTCAGCTATGTTGATAAGTGCTTGTTCCCGAGATAGCTCACCTTTCATTGTTTAAATGTTCAGAAATCGATTAGATGCGCTGCAGATCGATTTAATAGTTAGGAAACAAAAAATGGAGACATCCCTCCCCCTCTTCCGCGAAGAGGAAGAACCACCCTGCCATCCCGTGACTCGTGATGTCAACAACTCCCTCCGACCCGTGGCTGAGCGGGGGATGTAGCACGAGGGCATGAGTCATGAGTCACGCCTGGAGCGGGGGAAGGGTGGGAGAAGGATAAGAGGAGATCTTTTCTTTTGTTCGGGGGCAGAGTTGGAGAAGGGAGTTGAGGGGAGTCGTTCAGCAGACCTTCGAGTCCTGTTTGGCTTGGGTTAGGGTTGGGGCCTTCGGAAGCTTTTTGCTTCGGCTGGCTCAGTGAGCTTCGGCTGAGGCCTGGCTCAGGAGGAGGCTTTTTGGAGGCTTTTTGCTTTGATGGTTCCGTGAGCTTCGGCTTCTGATTGGCTCGGGAGAGCTTTTTGCTTCGATCTGCTTTGCTTGGAAGGAAGTTAAGCCGGTCACTCGGCTCGAGCTATGAGTGATGGCTTCTTCTTCTTGGTTCGTGGAGCTCTTTGTTCTCCATTTTGGTTCCCGGCTTGGTGCGACTCATCAACCTCTTCGTGGAGGTGGTTCCTCGGGGAAGTGACGCATCGCGGGGAACGATCGGCGCCTCATCTCACCAGCACGTGTTGAGAAGCGCGGGAGGATTCGTGGGAGCACGGGAAGGATCGCAGCTCACGGCGATTGGATCCAGCTCGCTCTCGCTGGAGCCCGGGTCCGAACAACTTGAAGACCACACAAGGTGGAGAGGTTCGAGATAGGTTCTGGGTTTCAGCTCACCTGTCCTCCGAGCTGGAGCTCGTTATTAAAGGCCTCTGCCACCATTTCTTGGGTGTTTGTGTGTGTGCGAACGTGTGTCCGTGGACCCGTCTAATAAGTAGGAACTGCTGTTAAATGCAAGTGACTGTACATAATAAGTAGACGGTTGTAGTTCTTTTGTCGTGCTTTTGTTGCTTGTATAATTGCATACGTGTTTTGCCTTGTTTAATTGCATATGTGCTTTATTATAATGAATGTCCTTGTGTGAATGTAAACCTGTTCGTTGCGTCCATTCCCTTATTGAACTGCCCCATCTTGCACTCGGAATATAGTTGGTTTTTAAATAGCCGGTAAAGTGATCGGTTCCAACGGGACTGCGCGATAATACCCCGCTCGTTTATCCCAAAAGGAAGCGAGCTGCTTAAGCGGCTCGTTTCCAAGCGGTCCCGTTGAGTTACAATCTCTCAGTAACCTACCCACGCGAATGATTTGGCGATCGGACCCTGTAGAGTGCGGACAAGGTTGTGGTGTGGTTAAAAACGCACCCGTGGCTGGTTTCCGGCGTTGATCCGGAAAGCCGCGACTGGATTGTCCGTTCAGTGGGCGAAGCGACCGCTATTGGTTAGACGCGGTTGTTCGCACGCCGGCGGGTGGAAATCTACAATATATATATATATATATATATATATATATATATATATATATATATATATATATATATATATATATATATATATATATATATATATATATATATATATATATATATATATATAGTGTTATGGATTTGGAAACCATTTGCATACAGGCAGCAGTCCCTAAGCTTAGTTATTTCGATAAGTATGTGTATAGTTAGATTCCTCCCTGTGTTTAATGGGTGATTAAGTGTATGTGCGCTGCGAGTTATTTTGTAGTTAGTTTTTTTTAATATATCCAACAACAACAACACCACCTGCTTCGTTCCACCACCCAACCAAACCTTCATGCACTGACTCCATTGCCCACGTGTTTTTGGCTGAAGGCGTGGGCGGAGCCTCCATCGCCTCAGATCGAGACTCCGCTCCGAAGAAGGGCATGGAGCGTTTCCTCCAGCCAATGGGAAGCCAGAATGCCAGAAACTACTACAGAGCCTCTTCGGGGGGCGGGCCACCGAGACGCCCCGACACACTTCCCCGACACACTTCCCCGACACACCCCCGTTCATTGAGGAGGCGAGTTACCTCAGGACGGACTCCTCCCACTTCACGTGAGGAATGAATAATAGTGGGGGCGATCCGGTTGGCAAAGAAGAAGAAGCCTGGGCGTCTTGTTGGCCCTCCCTTTGCCTGCTGGCGTTCTCGTCTTGCCTGCAAGTGCTCGTCTCGTCTCATCCGTTCTCATACTGGCTGGCGTCCGCTGCGTCATACCTGGTGCTAAGTGCAGCGACGAAGGTAGGAGTCACCAACCTACTCTTGCCTGTGGGTTCGAGTCACCCCCCCCCACCCCCCTCCCCGAACCAACTCGTCTCGACCAGACCGCACGAGGCGGAAAGGTGCCCGACCGAACTCTTACCCTCAGCTCGCCTTCCCTCCCGAGCTGAAGGGTCCAATAAAGATCCGATAGGGTCCATTTATTTTGGGTGCGTGTGTGTGTGTGGTGCCTGTCCTTTAAGAAGAAATTGTTAAGTGCTTATTGCTCATTGTACATTGCATATTTGTGATTTAGTCTGCTCTGTGTCTCCCCCCCCTCCCTCCCACTTGTAAATAAACCCCTGTTAAATGTTCCAGTTCGTTGCCCGTATTTTCTTTCATTGGCCCAGCACGGTGTGGGCTTGAGAAGTAGTCAGGCCGTTTGTGCCGTAAGTTGTCATTGGGACCGGCACGGCTCTGGTAACTCCGCTCTGTTACGCCGGATCCGAGTCGGTACACGCCACTCATTTCGGACCGACCGAGGGTGTGGCTTCCCCGGTAGTTAGACGGCGTGAGTACTTAGGTAAATTGATATAGACAATTGGACCCTACCTCACCCCGTCGAAATATTGGCGACCACGGTCCTTTAAGTGACCTGTTCACTCCGGAGTTATCCGGGGTGACGACCTTTTAATTCCGGGTGTTCGGTGGAAGACTGCCCTATTGCTCCATCTCGCAGTCGTTCCTCGCCACCAACCCCCGGCCCACAACAATATATTTTTTTTGTTGCGAATTCGCGCCCCGCCGGTGTGCGAACGACCGCTTTTAACCAACAGCGGCTGCTTCGCCCACCGACCGTGCAATTCAGTCGTGACCCTCTCGGAACAATGCCGGGAGCTAGTCACGGGTGGGGGTTTAACCTCACCACAACTCAGTCCGCATTCTACCCACGTGAAATAGGGTCCGATGGTCGATTTACCTAAGTACCCGCGTGGATAGTGTACCAAGGAGTTGTACCACGCCACAGGTCGACTCCGGACACGAACCGCTTAAGCGGCTCGTTCCGTGCTACAGGGATAACCGAGCGGAGTTATCATCGACCTTGACGGTTCAGATTATTTACCGGGTGTTTTAAACCCACTACCAATCCCTTACGTGATGCAAGATGGAGATTCAATCAAAGGAAAAGACGCAGAAAAATGGGGAACAAATAGACCAGCACATTTATTCCGCGCCACACGGCAGCACGGAAGGCACGTATATTACAGTCAAGCAAGAAAAAAACAAGCGAAGAGACACACGCAGATCTACGACCGAATAATGCAATTCACATTGCAACACTTATAACAGTTCTACTTCACCAGACTGGCGCCACACACACACGTTTACACAGAACCCAAAATAAATGGAAGTCGCGACTTCCCTTAGCGCGTCGTCCAGCCCTTGGCGCCTGTAACTCCGAGTCCCTCCGGCGTGGTCCACTGGGCTCGTGCCTCGCGCCTGCATGTGTCGTCCGCCCGACAGGAACGAACGAACAGAACCTCTGACCAGGAACAATCACCACAACTCTCGACAATTCCCCTTCAGGGACAAGGGAACGACGTTCTTGTCGACCTTCACGCCCACGCCTTTTGTAGGGTCGGGCTCCGCCCTTCGCCCCACCTCCCTTCTGGAAGCTTCCCAAAAAGGGGCGTGCCCTCTCGTTCCCCCCTCCCCGCACCGTGCGGGGGACGAGGAAAGTCAGTTTTGGCTCGGGGCCAGGGAATTATTCCCCCAAAATCAGGCCCCCACCTTTTTCACCTTTTACCTCTGGTTCAAATCGCACCTCTCCATGCCAAAGCGCGGAAAAAGCAGGAGGGAAAATCCAGCGGGAGTTTTTGGTGGGAGATGCCCCTTCGCACCCTTGTTGCTACTGCCACTCCGCTCCTTTCATTCGTCCCGCGGAGATCATGACCGCACGGTGCTCGTTGAATGGCGAGTGGCGAAGTTGGTGGTAGCGTAGTTGTGGAAGGTGGCGTCGTGGTGTGAATGGCGTGATTGATGGCGTGATCGTTGAGATGTTGGTTGTGGCGATGTTCGTGGTTGTTCTTGCACCAAAGTAACGACAGCAAAAGAAAAACGGCTAACTGAAGAATCGCAGCCCGAATGGATCACATATATTCCCTCTAAACAACGGGTTTGGGCTAACTACACATGAACTTACCGATATATCTCACCTGAGGACCCTTTATGGTGTAATGCAAATTTCCACAGCCGTAACAATAAAAATGAACTGTAGATCTTCCTTTTGCAGCTTCTACAGCATGCACACAAGGAACCCAGATGCAGGAGGAGGCCGTTCAGGCCATCTTGCCTGTGCCACACCAACACCAGTCCAAATATATCCATCAAAACGATGTAATTCAATTGAAGGAATGAGGGGTAGAGTGCAGATGAGACAATGTGGCACACTCAGAGATATCCTAATGGTGCTAAAATACAATAAAAATAATATAAGATCATCAAAGTATCGGTCTTCTTTTGTAAGTTAGCAGCAGGTATATGTGACCCACTTGTGTGTTGCAGTAATGATGTATACTAGTGCATCATCTACTAGCTTCTGTGTGAGGTAGTGGGTGAGAGAATCTTTTGTGGTGGCGCTCTGAAAAAATGATTTTGCATCTTTGCTATTTGCATTATCATCTACTTTATATCTTCTGACAGGTGCCTTGCTACCCCTACGTCATTCTCGTGTTGCCCTCTTTGGTGATCCCTCTATGCTACGGAGTAATTGTCAACTACAACATGGGTAACATGGTAGTTATGAGCTTTGGCGTTTATGAGTGCTACGTATGCATTGCTGAGTGCCCTGCAGTTCTTTAGTACAGGCGCTTTCCCGTCAATCATGGGAGACAGATTTGAATTGTCTTTGGCTTGATTGGTTTTGAAGAAGGTTCAGCTGAGCTTGTATCAGGAGTTTGTCATGGAAGGTTCTCTCGAACTGTGATCCCTTAACTCTTATCTGAAGTCACATGAACAGAGCCATCTAGTTTCATCAATGTACAGTTGGAAGTTGAAAATTCACACTTGTCAAGGACTTCTTCCACATCTGTTTCACGCAATGAGTGTGCAACATTAAGCAATTTGGACATTTGCCGTGCTGTTGCTTGAAGAGTCGGGATTACTGACTTTGCTTGCAGTGTAATTTCCTTGGTTGAGGAGTTCCACAACAGTCATTTTGTTCCAGAGATTGGGAGGCCCGACCGATATCTGGCATTTTGAGGATCATTGGCCAATGTTATGGCCGATATACAAAAACAACAACAAAAAAAACTTTCCCTTGTGTGTCAATTTGACATCTGCAGCCACCCTCAGGTCAGGTGGCTACTGTGGAACATCAGTGAAAGCTTCCTGGCAGCCTGGATATGCCTCAGAGGAAAGGGTAAGGCTGTCCAGTATATACCTTGCTTTCAAATTTCAATTCATTTCATTCCCCACAGCAAACTAAGCTGTGCTCACCACACCCACTGTTCGTGCTGCAGAATATCCACAGACATCCTGTGTGTGTGTGTATGTATATATATATATATATATATATATATATATATATATATATATATATATATATATATATATATATATATATATATTGTTACGGCTGTGGAAATTCGCAAACCACCATTCAGGTCCCGCAGTTGAGATATCTCTGTAAGTACATGTGTAGTTAGCCCCAAACCCGTTGTTTAGAGGGAATAAATGTGATTCATTTGGGCTGCGACGCTTTGAGATAGCCGTTTTTCTGTTCTATCTTTATTTTGAACCAACCACGCTCCAACCGTCAGACAACAACAACAACAAAGCCAACAGCCACGACCTTTACCTTCACAACTCGCTCCCGCAAACATCGCATCACCGCCATTCCAAACGGCGCCATGGCCATCGGCCACCGCCGGAAACCCTCCACCACCTTCACCTCCCTCCTTCTACGGCCATTCCCGCACCACCTGTGAGCACCGAGCGTCGGGCTGTCCTGGGCTCGTACAAGATACGCGCCGAGCCGCGAGTGCAAATAGCGGCCTTTCCGAGGAGAATTCGGATCAGGAATGCTACACGCCCACTTCTGATCCGTCCAATCAGCAAGCGCGGGGCGGCTTGGCCCCCCCTCCAGGCGCGTCTGTGTGGAATCAAGATATGCAAATTCTAGGATCAGGGGAGATTCACGCCCCTTTTCCTCCATCCAATGGGCGAGCGTTGCCCCGCCCCCGAGGTCATCCTGATCCGGAAATTTGCATATTGTTTTCTCCTGCCGGCCTATAAAACGGCGAGCGTGAGGCGAATGAAGAAAGTTGTTGCGCAGAGGAGTTGTTGCGCAGAGAGTGGTTGCGCAAAGAGTCAGTTTTGGTGGCAGAGAGTGGAGTCGGGAGACTGAGGCAGTCAAGTCGGGTTGGAGAGTGGAGTGGAGTCGTGAGGCGAAGGCGTCAAGGTGGTTTCTGCAGTCGGCTGAAGAGAATTGGGGGAAGAGTCCGAGGAGCTCGGGTCCGAGGCAGGGAAGGCGGTGGGATCGCTCGTCGCGGGACCCAAGCCATCCAACCATTCTCCTTCCCCCAGGGCATCAACAATTCCCCCCACGCTGAGATAGTGCAAAAAGGGGGCCCCGTTCCCACCCCACTCCAAGCGGTGCCAACGAAACCCGCGAAGGAGCACGAAGTCGGGGCACCGCCGCGCAGCCACATTTGCGGCTCATCACGAGGACGCGGGTAGGACCCCCCCCCCCTCCTCCGGTCTCGCGGGCCTGACCGCTCCTTCAGGTCCCGCGCACACATTGGCCTACGGGCCCGTCTGCCCCCTTGCCTATGAGGGTGGCCTCTTTCCTTTGTTTTTGAGTAAATGTGTGTCGGCGCCAGTCTGGTGAAGTAAAACTGTTTCAGTGTTGCCGTGTGTCGGTCTTAGTCGGTAGTATCTCTGCGTCATTGTTTCTTTTGTTGCATTTGATATATGTGCATTCTGTTTGGCTGTATATGTGTGCTCTCTGTGTGCCGCGGAATAAATGTGCATTATGTTGAACTGTTTTCCCGTTTCGCTTCTTCTTTTCTTTAATTGAATCTCCATCATGCTTCACGTAACGGGTTCGTCGTGGGCTTAATATGCCGATAATTAATCGGAACCGTCGAGGCCGACGATAACACCGCTCGGTTATCCCGATAGCACGGAACGGATCGCTTAAGCGGCCCGTGTCCGGAGTCGACCTGCGGCGAGGCGCGATCGCCCAGTCTACCATCCGCGTGGGTACTTAGGTAGGTCGAGTTTGGCGAACAACCCTATCCCATGTGGGTGGCCGATTGGCACGATTGTGGTGCCAATTGGCCCACCGTGACTAGCTCCCTGCGTTAGTCCGAGAGGGTCACGACAGAATTGTCCGTCCGGTGGGCGACGTGCCGCGATTCGAGTCTCGTGGCCGTTCGCACGCTGGCGGGCGCGAATTCGCAACATATATATATATATATATATATATATATATATATATATATATATATATATATATATATATATATATATATATATATATATATATATATATATATATATATATATATATATTGTTGCGGATTTCGCGCCCGCCGGCGTGCGACGGCCACGTAACTCGAATCGCGGCACGTCGCCCACCGGACGGACAATCCAGTCGTGACCCTCTCGGACTAACGCCGGGAACCAGTCACGGGTGGACCTTTCGGTCTCACCGCGATCGAGCCAATCAGCCCCCGCGTGGGATAGGGTTGCTCACCAAATTCGACCTACCTAAGTACCCACACGGAGGGTAGACCGGGCGATCGCACCTCGCCGCAGGTCGACTTCGGACACGGGCCACTTAAGCGACCCGTTCCGTACTATCAGAATAACCGAGCGGTGTTATCGTCGACCTCGACGGTTCGATTAATTATCGGGCGTACTCAGCCCACTACCAACCCTTTACGTGAAGCAAGATGAGGATTCAATGGGAGAAAAGACGAAGCGAAGCGGGAGAACAGTTCAACAATAAAGCACATTTATTCTCGGCACACGGGAAGCACACAAATACAATTCCACCAAATGCACACAAAAAAAGAAAACACAATTCCATTTACACAAAAAGCAAATATAAAAGCGAAGACAATGCAGAGCTAATACCGACTACCGAGCACACGGCAACACTTATACAATTCTACTTCACAGACGGCGCCGACAACACATACCCAAAACCAAGGAAAAGAATATCCTCAAGAATGAGGCGGGCCTGAGGCCGAGACCGGGTCGGGCCTACCCGTCTGGTGATGAGACGCGGAGCGGCGATGGCCCCGCAACCCGCGGGCCTCGCGGACAGTGCCTGGCAGGGGGTGGGAACGGGGCCCCCTTGGTCGCACTATCTCAGCGCGGGGGGAAACAGGAGGGGGTTGCTGATGCTCGGGGTATAGAGGATCTTTATTATCCCTGGTGTGCGTCTCCACCTCGGCCAGGTCGCGCTGCCGGCCTCCCTCGGGCGTGCAGCTCCCGGCACCGACGCGAGCACCCCCTCGTCCGACTCTCTTCAGCTTCTCCAGCCACTGCAGGCTTCGGGCTCCAGACTTCCACACTCGTCCCCTCCGTTCCGACTCCTTCTCGTTCTCGTTCTCCTCCTTCTGACTCCTTCTCGTTCTCGTTTTCCTTTTTCTGACTGACGAACACCGTCCTTTTATCCCCCCGTAACTTCGCCTTTGACCCCCTCCCTTTGACCTTTCACCTCGCTCCCCATTGGCCCGAGAAAAAGTGGGCGTGAAGGCTTTTTGATCCACAAATTTGCATATATCGATCGCCCTGGGGGCGGGGCCAATTCGCCCCTCGCTCACCGATTGGACGGCAAAAAGTGGGCGTGTGTCGTTTTTGATCCGTTTTTGAAGCACAAAATCCGTGATTTTGTACACGCGGTTCGACGCGCGCTCTGCACGAATCCAACACCGGTACCCACAGCGGGGCAAGAACGGTGGCGATGCTACGGTTGCGAGGTGTGACGTGAAGGTCGTGGCGGTTGTGGTGAAGCGGTGGTTGTGGTCGGTGGTTGATGTTGTGGTTGTGATCATGGCGGTTGGTCCAAAATAAAGATAGTGAAAGAAAAACGGCTATCCTGAAGAGTCGCAGCTCGCATAAATGACATGTATTCCCACTAGACAACGGGTTTGGACCTAATTACACATGTACTTACCGAGATACCTCACCTAAGGGACCTGAATGGTGGTTTGCGAATTTGGTAACCACAACAATATATATATATATATATATATATATATATATATATATATATATATATATATATATATATATATATATATATATATATATATATATATATATATATACAGCTCTTCAAAAAATTTTGGAGTGGTCTCTTATTTTTTTCCAAGCAGCATCTCTACATGTATGGCAGCCATTCCATTCCAGTGACTGTTGAATTCCAACACAGGCACACCTCATTCTACTTAGTGAGGTACTGATTAGGTGATCACCTGAACAAAATCTTATTTAACAAGGAAAAGTATGAAAACCACTACTGTGGTCATCACTATCCTCTTGCAATAGGATTAACTGGATGGCAAAAACAGAGCTCGTAGTACCTCAAAAGTAATTGGAATCAAAAAAATAACTATTGACCATGCCAAAAGAGTTGAAAAGAAAAGTTTTGAGTGAGGAAAAGAAGGGTTCAATTCTGGCTTTACTGGCAGAGGGATACAGTCAGCGTCACGTTGCTTCCATCCTTAAAATTTCAGAGACGGTGGTTCATAAGAACAAGGTCAAGCAGCAGACATTGGGGACAACAAAGCTGCAGACTGGCAAAGGGCGAAAACGACTTTCCACTGACCGGGATGACTGCCATGACCGCCAACTCATTCGAATGTCACTCAACAACCGTAGGATGACATCAAGTGACCTACAAAAGGAATGGCAAACGGCAGCTGGGGTGAAGTGCACGGTGAGGACGGTTCGAAACAGACTCCTCGGGGCAGGGCTGAAGTCATGCAAAGCTATAAAAAGCCCTTCATCAATGAGAAGCAAAGAAGAGCCAGGCTGAGGTTTTCAAAAGACTATAAGGATTGGACCGTAGAGGACTGCAGCAAGGTCATCTTCTCTGATTCCAATTTTCAGCTTTTCCCAACACCTGGTTGTCTAATCGTTAGACGGAGACCTGGATAGGCCTACAAGCCACAGTGTCTCGCACCCACTGTGAAATTTGGTGGAGGATCGGTGATGATCTGGGGGTGCTTCAGCAAGGCTGGAATCGGGCAGATTTGTCTTTGTGAAGGACTCATGAATCAAGCCACGTACAAGGTTGTCCTGGAAGAACACTTGCTTCCTTCTGCTCTGACAATGTTCCCCAACTCTGAGGATTGGTTTTTCCAGCAGGACAATGCTCCATGCCACACAGCCAGGTCAATCAAGGTGTGGATGGAGGACCATCAGATCAAGACCCTGTCATGGCCAGCCCAATCTCCAGACCTTAACTCCATTGAAAACCTCTGGACTGTGATCAAGAGGAAGATGGATGGTCACAAGCCATCAAACAAAGCCGAGCTGCTTGAATTTTTGTGCCAGGATTGGCATAAAGTCACCCAACAGCAATGTGAAAGACTGGTGGAGATCATGCCAAGACGCATGAAAGCTGTGATTGAAAATCAGGGTTATTCCATAAAATATTGATTTCTGAACTCTTCCTAAGTTAAAACATTAGTATTGTGTTGTTTAAAAATGAATATGAACTTGTTTTGTTTGTATTATTTGAGGTCTGAAAACACTGAATCTTTGTTGTTATTTTGACCAGTTGTCATTTTCTGCAAATAAATGCTCCAAATGACAATATTTTTATTCGGAATTTGGGAGAAATGTTGTCAATAGTTTATAGAATAAAACAAAAATGTTCATTTTACTCAAACACATACCTATAAATAGTAGAACCAGAAAAACTGATAATTTGGCATTGGTTTCTTAATTTTTTCCAGATGTATATATATATATATATATATATATATATATATATATATATATATATATATATATATATATATATATATATATATATATATATATATATATATATATATTGTTGTTGGCCGGGTATCGACGGCGAGCACAACTGCTAAATGGAGCAGTAAAGTCGGCTCCACTGACCACCCTGAATCTAGATCGTACCTTTCCGATAACTCCGAAGGTACGGGTCCCTTCCAGGACTGTGAATCGTCAAGAATTCAACCGCATGGGGCTGGGTTATTTGCCAAACTTCAAAATACCTCGAGGCCCACTTGGCGAGCTACCGAGGAATTCACACCCTCGACGGAGCTCGACTGGGACGAGCCGTTACCGTGCTCGACCTGTGCGTAACCCGAGCGGATGGTTACCGAGGTCCTGTCGGTCCAAATGCACAACTATGGCAGCAACGGCCTTTTAAATCCCCCAACACGCACCGTGCTAAACCAATGAAGAAAAAGACGAGGACGAGCTGAAACTTTTAACAATAGGGATATTTATTTACAAAAGGCAGGGAGGGAACACACAAAGAGCAGAGTTAAACCGACTGAGCAATGCAACCAATGTACAATGAAAGCACTTAACAATTCTACTTGTAGACGGGGCCCAAGGACACACACACGCACACACAAATACCCAGAAGAAATGATGGCCGCAGCCTTTATTGAAGGTTCCCAGCTTGAGGAAAGATGAGCTGGAAACCAGAGCTATCTCGGACCTTCCTGCCTTGTGTGGTCTTCGACGTCCTGGATCGGAGGGACTCGAACCCGCAACTTGATGCCGCTCTAAGCACCAGGTACGGTGGGTAGCGTCGGGCGCTGGCACGCTCCTCTGGCGAAACAGGCGACGAGGCAAGCAAAGCAAGCGATCCTCCTCCGGCTCTTAGGCAGGCGATCCACACGGCGGGAAGCCACTGGCTCGCAGGCAGGAAGACCGACTGACTCGATCGCCCCCACACAATTATCCTTCCCTCTTCACAGGTGGGAGGGATCCGTCCCACTTCATTCCGACCTCATTGGACAGGCGTGTCAGGCGATCTCTCGGCCGTCCGAGATTGGTCAGGGGGAGGTGCTCGTGTCTCCACCCCTCGACCAGGAAGTCGAACAGCAATATGTTGCACTGGCTCCCCATTGGCCGAGACGCGGCGGACATGCTCGCACCCCTCCGATTGGCTGAGCGCGGCGCCATGCCTGTATTTGGAGCGAAGTTCAAGATGCCAATGCCCAAAGAAACCCCGCCTGGCACATTGGACTCCGCCCACGTACGTGCTGACACGCCCGCGTGCAATGGTGCCAGTGGAGGATGGTGGAAGGAAGCGAAGGCAGGTGTCGTCGTTAAAATGTTGTTGTTGTTGATATAAAAATGTCAAAGAAAACCCTGACTATCAAAATAACTCCGCAGCGCATGAACATTTAATTCCCATTCGACATAGGGGAAAGGGAGCTACCTATCCACATTTACTTATTGAAATAACTGAGCTATGGGGACCTGAATGTTGAGTGGTCATGGCTTTTAGATTCACAACGATGTGTATATATATATATATATATATATATATATATATATATATATATATATATATATATATATATATATATATATATATATATATATATATATATATATATATATATATTGTTGCGAATTTGGAAATCGATCACACTCAACATTCAGGTCCTTTAGTTCAGTTATCTTGATAAGTACATGTTCTATAGATAGCTCGCCTTCCATTGCTTCATGGGTAAATCTATGTAAATGTGCTGTGATTCATTTTAATAGTTAGGGATTTGCCAAGGGGTAAGGGATGATTTTAATAAGCTGCACGTGATGTCTTGATATTAGCTTTAAAAAGGCCAGTGCAAAATGGGCATTTCAATCAACATGCCACGATTGTCAACGGATCAACGGCAGTGTGCCTTGGGCATACTGCAAGGCGGATTGAGCTACCATGAGGTGGCACGTCGCCTTGGCTGTTCACACCAGACGATATCGGCCCTGGTGGACAGAGACACCCTCCACAACTCTGCAGATGACAGACCTCGATCAGGGAGGCCAAGAGTCACCACTGCAAGGCAGGACAGGCAGATGGTCCTAAGTCAGATGGCTTCAGACATTGAGGACTGAGTGGGACAGAATCCAGCAGCATTCCATCCAAAGACTGGTAGGCAGTATGCGCCGACGATGCACTGCTTGTATCCAAAACAATGGTGGCCACACATGCTATTGAAAGGGGACTGACATTGCACCCTGTTCTGTTCTGTACTGTCGAACAAACTTATGAGATGGTGTATCTTGGTCAGAAACTTGACATGTCATCAATAAAATGCCAATGTTTCAATTAGCAATTGTTGGTTTGTTTTATTTTGAACTGTTACAATTTTATTACATTTCAAACAAGTGGAAAGTTTCTTTTGCGTTTCAGTATATATATATATATGTATATATATATATATATATGTATGTATATTGTTGTGGATTCTCGCCCGCCAGCGTGCGAGCGACCGCGTTTAGCCAATGGCGGCCGCTCTCCCCTTCCCGAACGGACAATCTGGTCGCAGCCTTCCGGATCAAGTGCTGGAATCCCGCTACGGGTGTGTTTTGGGTGCACACCACAGCCTAGTCAACACTCTACCCGCGCTACAGGGTGAATCGCCGAATTGTCGATATACCTAATTAATCACGTGGGCAGACTACCGAGAGACTCTACCTCAACGGGGCCGCTTGGAACCGAGCCGCTTAAGCAGCTCGCTTCGTTTTGGGATAACCGAGCGGAGTATTATCGCGCAGCCCCGTTGGACCTGATCACTTTATCGGCTATTTAAAAAAACAACTATATTCCGAACGCAGAACGACAGCTCAATTAAGGGAAGAGGACGCAACGAACGGGTTAACATTTGAACAAGCACATTTATTTCAAAACAAAAGGAAAAAAGTGATGCAGTCATGCAGGTATGCAATTTTGCAAGGCCGAACACTCATGCAAGTGTCCAACCAACAAAAGCAATGCAAAAGAGCTACTACCATCTATCTATTATGTACACACTTAAACAGTTCTACTTACGGACATGGCGCCGCAACGTTCATTCAAAAGCAACAAAGAGAAAACCCCAGGAAAGACTAGGGGTAAACTGGACCTCTTGGGTCTTTGTTTCACGGAGCTGTGATGACCGTAGAAGCTCCGCGAATCCGGACTGGTTACCTTCACCTTCGAGGTGCCTCGCTGGGGCGACCCGCGACGTCCTGTCCCCACGGCGGCTGTCGTGACCGCGGTCCGGCCCAGGCCCCGTCCGACGGCCCGGCGATTCGGTCCCAGTCGGCAACGCCTCAGAGGAACGAATGGGTCTTTTGCTCTTTCAGAGTTGATGCTCTCTTTAAGAGCCCGTCCGTCCCTCAGCGCTGCTCGGACTGTCCCGAAGCCCTATCACCTCGGACCGTTCGATGCTGGCTGGCGACCTCTCTCCGGTTCTCCCCACGTCCCGCACACGAACGCGCAGTTCTGCGTGGCACGGCAGGCTTGGCCGCAGTCTCCGCTCCCATCTCCTCGGCGAACCCAGACCTTCACTGCCCTCCACTGGACTCGAACCTTGGTCTACACACCACACTAAACCTCGACCGACTGCTCTGAACTCATGCTCTGCGCGCGTTTTTATAGGGTTTGTGAGGCGAGGTTTGATCTCCGCTCTTTCCCCTCTGACCCCCACTGGCTCCGCCCCTCTTGATCTCCTGATCCGAATTCCGAGGCGAAGCTTGGAGCGAGCGGACGTGGTAGAGATCATCGACGCTGAAGGGAGAGCGGAGGTGGTAGAAATCACCGTCGCTGGCAACAAGGAAACCCCCGGGTTTGTTTGTAGCGATCTTGCCGTGTCCGGCGCAAAGATGACGGTGCCCGCGGAGTTGAAGGGGAAGCGATGTTGTTTCGTTTTTGGGTATTGGGGGAGATGCAGTTTAGGAGATGGTGGTTGGCGTTGTGGAGAAGGTGGTTGTCGTTGGCGTCGTGGAGAAGGTGGTTGTTGTGGTTGAAATGCAGTTGGCGTTGTAGAGAAGGTGGTTGTTGTGGAGCGGTTGGTCAGAGCGATGTTGGTGGTGGAGGTGGTTGTTGTGAAGCGGTTGGTCAGAGCGATGTTGGTGGTGGAGGTGGTTGTTGTGAAGCAGTTGGTCAGAGCGATGTTGGTGGTGGAGGTGGTTGTTGTGAAGCGGTTGGTCCAAAATAACGATCGCAAAAGAAAAACGGCTCACTCAAAGATCACAGCCCGGTTACACAAATAATTGCCCTTTAAACATCGGTGGGGAAATCTATCTGAACACAGACTTATCGACATAACTGATCTAAGGACCTATATGGTGTTCTGTGAATTTCCACAGCCGTAACAATATATGTTTGTATATACAGTATATACACAGGGCCACCTCACAGCCTTTCACACGCCCACTCTCGCATCCTGGGACTTTCTCAAACCACTTGTGTACACGGCCATTTCACACCCTTTCATGCTGTCACACCATGGACATTTCGCACACTTACAAGCTGCTGTGTCACCATTCGTACACGGGACGTCTCCAGGAGGCCCCATAGCCGAATGTGCCATTTGTGCCGGGAGCACCTGTGCCGGGTTTGTGTTTTTCACGTTCCGCAGTTCCCGTTGGAAAATTTTAATCTGTACTTTTATGTCCATGGTCACCTCGGATCCAGATGCAGACTGATATGTAACGTGGCTTATTTGAGTTAAAACCGACTTCCTGTCCTTTGATTTAAGCATATGAAACACATCCGGCGACAACCAAACTAGTCAGAGATGGACCGTGGGATGCTGGGCTGTGTGTGTACACTTCAAAAGTCGAAACCTCCGCAACTTAGTGCGTAATATCTTGTGCACCCTTTGGCACTATGATACCAGATCAATGAGTGCCTCTGTGCCTAAGAGACAAAGGAAAGCTGTTTAATTTAATATGAAATTAGAAGCGATAGGAGCAGTGAACATTTGCCGAGCGCATGGAGGAATCCACCTCATAACAATTTGTGCAAGTGCCAATAAAATCAAAGCGAGTGCTCAGTGTTTCGCCATTACTGCAAATAAAGTGAGTCACATTAACTGTAACGTCAGACATTGGCGACCCTGCACCTTGATCCCCTCTAACTCCACTCCACCACCCCGACACCTCTTTACTACAAGTAACAACATTTAACACAGGTTTATAGAGTTTCCATCGGTGCAACTACTCATGGAGAGCGTTTTAATGATAATTATTATGATACAGGTCACATGGTGTGGCAGCCATCTTGAAAAAAGGAAACACTTTGGACTTCATCTTGAAATAAAGAAAACACTGAAACTGCTTCATGGAAAAAATTGGAACTTGGCACATGCCAAGTACTCCCCATGCGAAATGAGTGCAATTGCTTTTTTGTTTTTTTTTATATCATAATTGCATACGTCGAAAGTTTTATCCCATCATTATGAAATAGCAGCCATTTTTGAAATTCAAGATGGAAGTAATTTTGAATTCCAAAAATGGTTGCCATTAAGAAGTTCAGTAGGACCACCAAGATATTCGCTAACCCTAAAAAAAACTTTAGAATCAAGTTTCTTGGGACGTAGAAGTCAGAAGCTAATAAAAATTGCCAAATGGCTGCCATTTAGAAATCCCAATTGGTGACCATTGGAATGATAGAGAAAATTGGCATTATGTTTTTTTGTTCAGAGGGGTGACAAAAATATTTCCGAGAGTTACTAAGATTGTACCCAAAAATGCATGAGCCCAAATTTTGTAACATAAGTTGAAAGTTGATGGATTAAACATGCCGCTGGCGTTCTGAGTACCATGTGACCAGTTCCTCATTTTACTGGATGCTCTAAAGAATCATCGGCGATGCCACAGTGGTGAGTCCTGCTAGCTCAGAGATTCTGTAGAGAGGTTGAGAGGAACCGCCCAAGCTCCTCGCCCAGTGGAGGTCACCGTTCAACTACATGTGCTCACACTCAAAATCGTCACTCACGTGAAGTCATCAAGTGTGCTGATTCGTCACCCAGCTCAAGCACACCATTGATTGGCCCAATTGAAAAGAACATGTATTCCATTCGGCTCGAGAGCCATTGCCTGGAGACCGCTGAGGAGAAAGGGTAAAACGTTTGTAATGAAATAAATAAATGAGAAATAGCACATTTAATTTAACCGTGGAAAAGACGAGGGTTCAACAAAACACTATGCTGCCATGGTTGAATTGGGGCTTCCCATACATCTACTCTGAACATGCAAATTACAACTTCTTCTTCTTCTTCAAATTAATTACATTGCAAAATCTGCATTAATTACAATGCAAATTACAACGTAACCAATAAAACACTTAACCCTTTGGTGTCCGTTTTCATTACAGTTACACACACACACACATACACACACACACACACACACACACACACACACACACACACACACACAACTTAGCAAAAAGGGAGTCAAGGAGACACACACACACACACACACAAAACTTAGCAAAAAGGGAGTCAAGGAGTCACACACACACACACACATTGTACTTCAGTGAGTGTTTAGTTTCGAGCCCAATAACTTTCTGAATGCCATTCATATGATGGTAAATAAAAAAATGTCACAGCAAGGGCAAATTCATTGCCTCATTCCTCTTATACAGTTTCCTCCATGGTACCATTGGTGTGCTTTAAACTGTGAGGTTCTGACATTCTTCCTAACCATAAGGGTGTGTCTGGGCTGAAAGGATCGAAACCTCGAGGAAGAACGGTGCCCAACCGATTATCTGTGCGGTCGGTTGGGAAACCGGTCAATTGCTTTGAGGTTAAGGTTCTTACTTTCGGTAAGGGAACTATGTTTTGAGGTTTACAATTTAAATCGAGTTGAATATCGGATGTTGTAAAATTAACATCATTTATAGCAAACCTTTAAATTATCTTATCTTTTAGGAATAGGTGTGTGTATGTGTGTGTGTGTGTGTGTGTGTGTGTGTGTGTGTGTGTGTGTGTGTGTGTGTGTGTGTGTGTGTGTGTGTGTGTGTGTGTGTGTGTGTGTGTGTGTGTGTGTGTGTGTGAGATAGAATTGTGAGGAACAGAAAATGACGAAAACGAGAGATGTGTGAGTGTGCTGTAAACCCCCAGAATGACTCTCCCCGCATTGTTCATGAAGGGATTTTCAGAAAAAAGGAAAGAAAACCTTTTGCCATTGTTTGACACATTGGTCATACAGGAAAATGTGGTCAATGAAATATTTTTAGACCATGAAATAACTGTGAATTGCTTGTAACTCTTTCCAATCTGAATTAACAAGCCGGTGTGTGTGTATGCTCATAATATTCATTTATTTGCCTTCCTCTCTAGAGTGCAAGTTCTCCCACCTGCTGACTTCAAGGATCTTCATCTACTGACCAGTTGGTGCTTGTGTGGCATAGATTTAGTAAGTGAGCAAAGTTCTTTGTGAAAGTTCAATGGTGAAGATGGTTAAATGTTTAGCCTATCATCGATTTCCAGGCGTCGGAGGTTTTGGGCGCAATCCGAGCTTTGCTGATAGACTGAGAAAACAATGCTGTGGAAATTGTGCTACTTCCCCTTTTTTATTGCTGAGGATTTTATCGACTTAAAAGAAATATAGTGACTGCTGAGAATGCTCCGGCAACCCTCTCAGCTTAGCTGGGCATTGCATCGGCAGCACCGATGCTCTATCAGCAGTATGGTACATCGATGATGGGGTTTTGTGAGAATGCTGAATATTAGAGAGAGCTATTTATAATGTGGCTGTATGGAATTTTGAGGGAATCCTAAGTTTGCGATGTGTACTCCAACTGATTGAGAAGTTTTCCATTAATAATTTTAATAAACCTATGACCATTTGGTTGGTAGAATGTAGAAGGTAGGTTGAATCTGCTGACAGGTGTGTATATATATATATATATATATATATATATATATATATATATATATATATATATATATATATATATATATATATATATATATATATATATATATATATATACATATACATACACACAGATGAAAGAATACATTGCAAAGATTAATTGCATGACTAATGACAACTTGTGTATAATTGTGACGTGAAATTTCTCTGGCATCTCTGGAGGAGAGGGTGGGGAGAGTGGTGGTGGAGGTTGGCACGTGCATGGTTGTAAAGCTAGTCCTTCCCGTTCATTTCCTGCCAAGACTGATTCCATCACTTGTAGCGCTGAATATGGTTATATACAACTTATTTTCCTCCTTGCTGCATTCGATTGAGCAAACAAACAGGGTGGCTGGGGCGGTTTTGTTGGCTTGGCCGCCGGGGGTTACAAGCTGGATGGGTCGCCACTCCGACGCAGGATACTTGACAGCAAATTCAGAGATTTGTCGTTCGTTCAAAGTGCTGGCGATGGTTCACTTTCTCTTCACAAAGGGCACTGTTGGGTATTTAACACCCACCAACTAATGCTAGCAAATGGGATGCCCAGTTTAACGACCATCCGAGGGACAGAGCACACACATATTGATGAATCTTCAGCATGCAAAACACCAGGGTGGTAGTTTATAGCTTTGTTGAGATTTGAATCCTGGCTCCACACCTCAGAGGCAAGTCCGCATACCTCCATATTTCCTGCTAGCCCTTCCTATGTTATAGATATGTAAAACGCTGAACAAAATATCACCACACGGACAACATCAAATCATGCCACAGGCCGTATCCAGCCCGTAGGTCAGAGGTTCCCAATGCCTAGTGTAGATTAACCACAAAAACAAACATGAGTGAAATGTGGGTTTTTCAAGTACTTTATCAAGCCACCTTGTGCAGCACTAAGAGCATCTATCCTGTTTGCCATCGACTTGGTGAGATTTTATATCACTGTGATTGAGCCACTTCCATATCCATGTGAGAGTGTACTTTGATTTCATCACATTGACAGGAAGTGGGTGGTTTGCTCTTTGCTGATGATCCAGATGCACACATTGATTCGAGGTTGGATTTGTATCTGGCCTTTGGGTATCCAAGGATAGAAGATTAATTTATTGCTTCCTCTTCCAGGATCTGCTCTTATAAAAGGTGTGGTGTGCAGGCATTGCCCTACTTTAGAATAGGGTCACTGAATCTCAGTGGAGTTTGTCGATATAACAGTCGACGTCATTAAATTGTCAATGTACCCTGCAGAATGGAGTTGTCCTTCACCAAACACCAGGTCTGTCTCCTTATGGCCTCCCCCCATTTCCCCACCCCCTCCTCCCTCCTTCTTCCCTCTTCCCTCCTTCTTCCCTCTTCCCCACTCCCGCTTTTCTCCCTTGTCCCCCTTTCCTCAACTTCCCCCTTTTCCCTAATTTCTACCTTTCCCCCACACTCCCCCCAACCTCCTATCCCACTTATCCCCCTCTTCTCTCTTTCCTTTTGCTGAATTGTTGCATATACCATAACATCTATACTCATTGACAGTGGCCTAAAGACATTGGACTCGGTTCAGGAGGAGGTTTTTGTTTGTTCTCCTCCAAACCTAGGTGCTAATTCCATTCGTAAATTGCTGAAACCTTGACTCTGTGTAGAGTTCTGATTCTGCTGTACCGTACTCTTACAGAGCGTCGGTCCTGCCGAAGCAATTTCTTAACAAGAGTTATACTGGGTGGTTTGTGATTGTCTTCACAGCAGTAGTCAGGGCAGCAATTTGTAATTTGGCTCTGGTGCTGGAGATAACTCGCCTACTCTTCGCGAAGGATGCTGTGGGATCCTGAACATCCACCAACTAATGCTGGCAGATGGGATGCCCAGTTTAACATCCATCCAAGGGACGGCACGCACATTGATGAATCATCCTGCCTGTGAAACGCCAGGATGACAGTTTATAACTGAGCCGAGATTCAAACCCAGGCGAGACAGCGAGTGTGCGTACCTCTCGGCCAGGGGTCGGCAACCCATGGCTCATGAGTATGTGTCTGGCTCTTTCACGATCCCAATGTGGCTCGCAGAGCCTCAACGTTTATCGGTGCAAATGCACATATGAAGATCATATAAACAAGAGCAGCACTTGATTCAAAATATTACGATACTTGTTAAGAAAACATATTTCCAAATGATCACTGGTTGTAATTTTGTGTTGTATATTATTTTATTTAGTTCTACCTACAGTCTGACCCGCTCATGTTGTTGTTGTTGTTGTTGTTGTTGTTGTTGTTGTTGTTTATTGTCTAAGAGCCAATCTCTTGGCCAGTCCAAGAGCCAATCTCTTGGCTGTCCTGCATGAACAGGCCTGTGGCATAGACACATATCTTATTGCTGCTTGTAGTCCCGAGTCTGTGGTTTAATTGCGTTTTGATTGGTCAAGATGCCTTTCAATCAGTCCATATGTGTAAGAAATTGTGTCGTTTCATCTCGGTTTTTGCTGAAAGTTTTCTGCAATTCCAAATCTTTAATGGAGTTGTATGTTGCTTGAGCTTTGCTTGAACAGAAAACGGCAGTCCATGGAAGTACAATATGAACTTTAATTTTTTACTATTTCATAATTTCACTTCTACATTGAAGTAGCTGCCTCCATTAATTGTTTGTTTAAATTGTACGATTGGCTCTTTTGTGCACCAACTGCTCAAGGTTTTAATTTTGTTTCGCTCTTCTGCACAAAAAGGTTGCCAACTCCTGCTCCAGGCCATCCTTCCAGCCCAAGTGTAGAGTACACCATCAATTGCTAATATCCAAGGATCTTTTAGACATCTCTAAATAAAAAGCACTGCAATGGTTTTATTCCTACTGGATATATATATATATATATATATATATATATATATATATATATATATATATATATATATATATATATATATATATATATATATATATATATATATATATATATATATATATATATATATATTACATACCGTTTGTATTAAATTGAGTATAAATTAAATTCTACCTTTCTTTGACTCACTTTTGTCTCATGAGCAATGTGAGACAAGGACGACACTGAATCCAGACCTGGAAAGCAAGCGTGTCATTGTTGAAGTCCTTCCAGGTCACTTTTCTGCAGCAGTGGCTTCTCTTTGTTTCATACTCTGTAAAAACATTGAGCACAGAACCATGAAAATGCCTATTCTCTGGAAACCTATCTTTCACTCTGACCACACCATGCACATCCAATAATGTGACTTCAAGTAAACAAATAAATATTGTGGGATTCAACTGTTTCGGCACTTTAATAGTGCATGCTGGTTATCTGTACAGCTAGATGTCCTATTGTACATAATAACACCATGTACTTCCTTCCCCTCCCTCCCCCCCCACCCCAAACCCTCTTTTCTCACCTGTGGAATCATATCCCTAAGTCCAGCCCATCATGTTCTATCCACTTCTTAAAAGTGGAGAGCCATCGCCATACCATGTTATCCCCAATCCATAATCCTTATCTTTTTTTGTTCCCACTGAATCTCCTCTCCGTCCACCCACACTTTCCCACATTTTCCCTGCTTATCAGCTTTTCCTGTTTGGTTTTACCCTTTCCTTGTGTGCTGTCCCAAGTTGGGTTCCCTTGTCCTTTTGTACATCCTTGCTTGTGCTGTCTGTATTTGTTCCTTCCTCATTTCTCCATCCTCCCTTGTATGCAAACTCCCTCTACTCGATCACTATTTCAACTTCATTTCTTGTCATTTAGCTCTTCCATGAGCCCCAAACTTCAATTGTAAAAATATCAAGATCCATGTTGTTGTGTGGTTGGTAAAATTATGAATATGGATGTCAAGTGTATTGGGATATGTTGGTTTAAGAAGTGATAAGTGCATGAAATCAAAACATGGATGAAAGTAGTTTCGCAATCAACCATTGATGCGAAAAGGCAAGACATGGTGTTGTCCATTGAAATTGTTAAGAATTCCTCCCTTCCTCCTTCCCTTCCTTCCTCTTTCTTCTTTCCTGAATTTCTGAGTCATTCCAATCGAAAATAAGGCATGGTAGTTCCATTGATACAAAACACTCAGATCCCTTTTTATTGTTTTCAGTTTCCTACCCCCTGCCCCACCCCCTCCACCAATCGTTCCAATTTCAAGGGGTCAAAAGGGTCAAAGGTGAAACAAAAACAAATTGCACATTTCCCCTTTTCTTTGCTGTTCACTTGTTCCCCTCGTCAGAGGAGAGAGTATTGCATTTGGGTCCGTTTGTCGGTCTGTTCGCACAGAACTTTCGTGTTTTTCTCTGCAACCGCTTGTCAGATTGAGACGAAATTTTCAACATTGGTGCGACAACTCATGTGGAATGTTTTAATGATAATTATAACGTCATAGGTCACGTGGTGTGGCAGCCATATTCTAAAAACAGAAAAACTTTGGACCTCCGTATCTCTGAAACCGCACCAATCAAAAATTTGAAACTTGGCACAAAGCAAGGACTCGTCATCTGGAATGAGTGTGGTTTATTTTTTTAATGATGTCATAGGAGCCCTCATTATGACATCATAATTGCATATGTAGAACACCACATCCGATCAGTATGAAGATTTTTGAAGGTCATCGAGGGATAAAATTGTCCACAGAAAAAAAAAATCATGATGTCATCGGTCACATAAATCGGCAGCCATATTGTTAAAATAAATAAAAACCTTCAAAAATCGTCTTCTCTGAAGTGGCTGAACAAATTGAGGCAAAACTTAACATGTATTGACCGCCTGTCCATGAGGAACGAAAGGTTCACATGTATGATATCATAGGCCACGTGGTTTGGCAGCCATATTGGATTTACCTTAAAACCTATAACAAAAAATACACCACTCAAAAGAAATCCTGGTGAGGGTCTGCAATCTCTGATTGCTCTTTTTCTTGAATGTGAGTCTCCAAGGCATTGCATTTGGAACAAGGGTGCTTTCAAACAGCTGCCGTATCAGAAAGTGTCGAGGATTTTTGGATTAAAGTTGCTTTCAGTACTACGCAGGGGTCAGAGGTCACAATCACGTGTAAAATTAATGAAATTAAGGTTGGATACCATTTCAGTGCCTGAAAATATGACTTTCAACGCTCAACCAATGGACAATAATTGGCAACATAGGACCTTATCACAGTCCATACAGATTGGTGTGGTGTCATTAAAAAACATGAAATTCAGGGTTTTGGCATGTAAATCCTTTGTGTTTTAACCAATCCAGTCAAGACTTGGCACAAAAGACCTTCTTTTTGATATCATGACAGATTAGATATTTTCTTGAAATTAATGTAAGAAGTTATTTATTTATTTATTTGGTTTGGGGTGAGGGGAGATTGGTGGGAGGGCAGAAAAATATATGATCAAAAGAAACTCAATTCCTTGTGGTTTACCCTGGATGATATTATGGTAATTCTGTTTATTATATGATATTATATCATAAATTATATGATATTATGGGAAGTATTCAACAACTCTAACAATGTTAGATGCAAATAAGTTTTTCAAGCATCAGAAATTTGTTTTGCTGCATTCCTTGCAGTTATTGTGGATCTCAAATGGGGAAAGGTTTGTGTGTCTGTGTGCTTTCAGATTTCT
>NC_140972.1:63675213-63870213 GCF_056783735.1 Eptatretus burgeri | reverse complement strand
TTTTTTTGTTACGCGCCACGAGCGTGGATTGGCTCGCTACGCTTGCCTCTCCACACGCCATTGCAGAGATTGACGTCACTGATTTGCTGTGTTGTCATGATTTATACCAATCATAATACAAACATTTCTTTTCTGCAAATTTATTTGTAATATTGGTAATATATTTGTTTGAAATTTATTTGAGATATAAAAGGTCCAAGTGGTCTAAATGGTCAAGGGTCTAAGCTGTATAATCTGTCGGAAGGGTGAAAGGGGTCTAAATGGTGTTCAGGTCAAAGGGGTATTTTGGGGTCTTTGGGGTATTTTTGGTCCTCGGCAACTTTTGGGTCTTCGGGGTATTTTGGGTCCGCGGTGACTTTTGGGTTAGGTCAGGTATGGGAGCATGTGCCGGAGCAGTGCATCGCTGCGTCCACTCTCCGCCAGTACTCCAGGGACCTCCATCTGGCCATCCCCAGGCAGATGCCCGGTCCATCCTCATCTCCTTGAGATGCTGATCAACCTGCTGTCACCATGAGGCTCGTAGTTGGCCCAATGGTTCCTCCCCGCCTCCCCCCCCTCATCTCATTCTCCTCGGACAACCCTCCACCCATCGAGGCATCCATAGCTCCGCCAACTCTCTCTCTTGCCTGGCAGAGCAACAAGCCACCCGATTCCACCCATTGGGACATCACAAAGGGGCTATATGGTCCAATTTCCTCAATCATAATCCATAATTAATTATTACCATGCATCACCTCCTGAATGGTGCGTATTCAAACAAAACAATCCTTAAGCTGATGTGTCCCTGCTTACTACATGGAGATTGACTCGCTACTTGTGCACGGACTATGTTGTTCTATACATTTCTATCTGTTGAATGGGAACATCTAACCTCCCACCCACCCCACACAGACAAATGCAACAATGCATTGTAACAATCACGGGACCTTTGACGACCACCTCAGCATGAAGGGGACAAAATGATCACCACGTCCACTGGGTTAATTTGTTGCTAGTCGGGGTCTCAGGATGCAACAACCACGGCGGAATTAATGACAAAATGGCTGAGTGAAGCCTATCTGGTCCACATTGGAGGCATGCAAGCATGGACCCCAAATTTTCCGCCTATCTGGTTAATGCACCAATCTTTCAAAGTGCTATTGTGTCTCGCCCCCATGACTACACAGGTTTGTATCAAAACAGTGTTCATTAGAAAAATAAATGAGGAGAGGGGATTTAAAACATGACCGCATAGTGGCCAAATTCACTCATTGATTTGCTATGTATTCCCCCTTCACACCTCCGATACCATGACAGCTTTTAACTTTTCCTTACACAGTCGCTCAGAGACAGAAGACTCAGAAGGGAACAGACAAGATGAAGAAAACCTGTGCTGTGCAAGCCCGGCTTGCGCATGTGATCCTCCTCCCTACAACTTATCTCAGCTCGTTCATTGCGCTTGCTCGCTTCTAGCCCAGACCGCTTCAGGAACTGCTTGTCTTCTTTTCCAGTGCTGGGGTCTCACGATGTTCTCTGTTGGTGTGCTGGTTTCTCCATTGGCAATTCCTCGTTCCACATGGTTCTAGCCCTGAGGACACCACCAATGAGAGAGCTTTGAGAGAGTCTTCACCAGTGAGGGTGTTTTTCGAAGAGTGCAGCCAGAGATCGCAAGCTTAGAGGACTCATTGTATTTATGCTCATCCGGTGGTCCTGATTGGACCATCTGATGTGGTGTGAGTGCACTCTTTGATCTGTCAGAAGTGGTGTGATCCCCAATGATTGGTCCATTAGTGGGGGAATGTTTCCCTCTTCCTGCCCATTTTCCTTTAGCCTTGGCATGGGGGCACACCCATTGGTCAGTTTAGGGCTAGAATGTTATCATATAGCGACTGATGTACGATGAAGAAGGTTCTAAAGATGGGGTGAGGGGAGGGAAAAGCAGGGCTTCTTGGACACCAACATGCTGGGGAGAGGGGAGGAGGAGGAGAAGATGAGGACTATCTGAGATACTAGCTAGACACATCTTACGATTATGTTGATTACGCAACACTTATGCTAAATTACAAAGGGAAATATGCGTTAGTGTTTAGGTTAAAAATGATTCAGCGAATCATTAAAAGTGCTCTTTGAAAGAACAGAATGTGTTTTGGATCACGTGCCATGACATGAAGGTACAAGGTACAACATTCATTTTTAATATCTCCAAAAATCTGGATCACCGGTTGGAGTTATTTGTGTTTTCTTCTGTGCAGGATTGTTTGATTATGTCCATTAATCCTATATAATCACCTTCTTCACACTTGCATGGTACAAGCATGTTTTTTTTCTGGGAAACCATTTAGGCCTGTTTACTGTACGTTCGGGTTCTTACTGCTGTACACTAAACGTTTTACTGAACACGTTTTATTTCTGCTCTACTCTCAAAGTTTTACTGTACACTAAATTTTGCCAGAATCAGGCCGAGTCCCCCAAAAAGTGGACTCGAGTCCTACATAACTGACTGCACACACACACACACACACACACACACACACACACACACACACACACACACACACACACACACACACACACACACACACACACACACACACACACACACACACACACACACACACACACACACACACACACACACACGACCCTTGACGATTAAAAGGAACATAATAAGGAAGCAGAATGGATCCCAGACTTACAAACAAAGAAGAGGAACATCTAGAGGAAATCCCTTCAGTGATTATTACTTATTTTTTTTAATGATGAAAAAATGAGAAAACAACTTACAAAAATGCCAAATATTAAAAGCCTCGGTCCAGATGGAATTCCAAATTTCTGGCGAAAACAACATAATGCTCTTCACAATCGCTATGCCAGGACATTCAATGAACTGATCCAAGAGGCAAAGGCAGTGGATGAGTGGCTCATCGAAGGAAACATTTCTCATCCCAAAATCTGAAGAAACCCAACTTCCTCACAAATACCAGCCAATAACATGCCTACCAACAACATACAAACTTCACACAGGAATCATTACAGAAATGATGTACCATCACCTAACACAACAAGTAGGTTTGGAAGCATAACAAAGGGGATGTAAGAGAGGTTGTTATGGAACAATTGACCATCTACGACTGAAAAAGGCCATACTTAAAAATTGCAAAGTTTGAAGAACCAAACTGTCCACCGCCTGGATAGGATATAAGAAAACTTTTGAGTGTCCCACATTCGTGGATGATAAAATGCATGCAAATGTACAAAATCATTTCCCAATTCATAAAACTGATTGAGAAAGCAATGGAACTCTGGAATACCACCTTGATATTACAGCACTTAGATGGAAATATCGAAATAACGAGATGTGAAGATACAGCGTGAGATCTTCCAGGGAGGCAATCTTTTCCCCCTCTTGTTTTATCTGGCTCTGGACCCATTGAGTCACCTCATCAAAAATCAAGGACACGGATACACCCTAACCACCAATAGAAAAACATTCAAAGAAACGGTAAAGGTAACACATCTACTATGCATGGATGATTTAAAGCTTTTCTTACCGAAAAATGAAAAATTGACAGAAAAGCTAAAACTAGTGAAATGGTTCTCTGAGGACATTCAAATGGAATTTGAACTAGAAAGGTGCACCAAGTGCACATTTGTACAAGGTAATCCCACAAAAAAGGAAACATAAAATTGACCTTGAAACAACAATACAGCAGTTTGATCCTAGGGTTCTTTTCAGGATCGTCATCATGCAAATACCTCGGAGAACAAGAGGGCCACCAAATATGTCACAAACAAATGTGCAAAACAATCGCCAAACAATACCTACGTAGAACGGAGCTGGTCCTGCAAACGTACCTCTCCCCAAGAAACAAAATCAAAGCTATAAACGAACTCTCAGTACCATTGTTCTAATACAGTTGTGGAAATAATAAACTGTCCCCAATCAGAAATCAAGGAGTTAAACATCAAAATAAGAAAACTCCTAACCATCCACAGAATGTTCGACAAAAACCAGTGCATCCCGCGAATGTACCTGCCGAGATGAGAGGGAGGGAGCCGTCTGATGGAACTCACCAGGTGCACAGAGCGACGAGCGTTGGACAAGCTAAGTATTTTAAATGCTCAACAGACTATTGCATTAAATTTGTAAACAAATATGAACACAACAAATCTGAAAAAGTATTTCCAAAAACAGGAGCAAATTGAAGATACCACACAGAAAAATGAAACTACAAAAAATACAGCCCCAACAATTGCAAAAAAGACAAAATAAAAAAATAAAAAGAAATATCAACAACTGGGAGAATAACAAAAGAGCAGGAAAATGCAAAAAAATAATTGGACCGAGTAAGGTTCGATCGACAAGGAAGGCTCATTGGAATGGCGAAGAAGAAGTCAGCTCAACTGGGATGGAGAACGAATAATAATAAATGCTCAAGATCAAGGACACTACACCAATGGATTTAAAAAGATGGCGGGACTAAGTCAGACGGACAAGTGCAGATTTTGCAAGAAAGTACGAGTCACCTGCTTTCAGGATGCAAAAAACGATTATCAGAATAACTTTACACACAATGGCACAACAAATTAAGCAAAGTGATTCATTGGCAGATCTACAAAAATTTCAACATCCCAGTTCCAGAAAACTCTTGGAAACACGAACCAAGGGAAATCTTTGAAAATGAGGGCATCATGCTCACGTATGACCTGATGATCCCATCGAGCGTGAACATTGAAAACAAAGCCTGGTGACCGGATGTCGTTCTCAGAGCCAAAAAAGGAAAATACAACATTACTGATTGAGATATCAGTACCCAGTGATTTTTGGCTTGAATGATGCAGAAATCAAGAAAATGACCAAATACCAGAACCTCAAAAACGAGATCAAGATATCTTGGGAGTTGAAGAGCATCAAAGTTGCACCAGTAGTAATTGGAGCAACAGGAATGATAAAGAAGAACCTCAATGAAATTTGGAAAACCATCCTCAGGAATATTACCACAAACTAACTAAAATTGGAGACAGTCGTGGTTCAGTGACGATTCTGATAAAAGCCCTCAGAACAAAAGTTGGAACAGCTTGGTTCATGAACTATGATACATTACCGAAGTAGAGGTGGATATTTTGAGTCCCAGGAGGACCTCATTCCATCTCCTCAAACTCGCAAATGGAGATAACGACACACACACACATCCCTATGCATGCAGATTAAAACAAGTGGTGATCAATGATGCATTTGCTTTTGATAGATGACAATAGGCCTTGAGTTGGATCGGACTGATAAACTATGAGCAGAACAAAATATTCCACTCAAGGCCATTTTACCAGCGTCTTGTGTCCTTTGAATCATGTGAATATGTTTATTGGTGCTTCCCCTCAAGCGGACATGTTCTTACCACTGTTCACCTGTTGTTACTTTCCCAACACGGTTTTCAAAAAGGCAATGAACAGACTTTCTCAATACAGCAACATTTTGACATCACCTGCAATGGCTTGTCAGCATTTTTTTTTCCAATTCCATTTTGGTGTTTGTATTCAAGCTAAAATGGTGCCTGTGAGGTCGTCTTCAGCAAGCTATTGCGCTGTATTTTTTTTTTACCCTCCTGGGATTGTCGCTAATGGTGGATCTTATCTTTTAACCACTGCATATCTTGTGCTCACTATTTACCCGTAATGCTTTTCAAAGTGGCAGTGCAACTTCCTGCCAACTCAATTTGTCCCCTCCCTCTCCCCCATTGAGTAATTAAATATTGATCGTTATTGCCAAATACAATTATTTGTTATTTATTTTGCTGTTCCTTCCATACATTTGTATTGGAACTTGTGGTTGGCGTTCTCAGTTTTCCTTTTTGATTGTACTCGTGGACGACAGAGATTTATGTCAACCAGAACAGCCCCCGGTGGAGCGCATACCTCCGCCAGGCTGAACAATTTAAGTTTTGTATCGCACTAATAGGCCAGGACCAAAATCTAATTGGCTTGGTCTTGTCATCTACCAAACTTGTCCACCGAATGTTGTTGCAATCTGTCCACAACTTTTTGAAACATGTTTTGCATAGTTTTTGGCCTTATCTTTCAATGGTGAGGAAATGCTTAAATTTTTTTTAATTCGCGTATCCGGATTTGGATCCTCACCAAAATCGAATTGATTCGTCCTTGTCGCACAACAAACCTGTCCACCAACTTTTGTCTGAATCCATCCATAACTTTTGAGATATCCTGCTCACAGACTGACACACAGACAGACACACAGAAACATGACTTCAGTCCACTTTTGGTGGTGGGGGTGATAAATAAACTTTATCTTTGGTGGGGGCTAATAGTAGATCTTGTTTTTTGGTGAGATACGTTGCCTCGAACAGCGAGTTTGGAACTTCTCAGTCCTATGGCAAGGTTGAGCCAGAATGAAGCTTCACCGAATGTCATAAGTCTGAGACAAATGTCATTGCATTACCCATCTCAGTGATAACAGCCTCACATAAGTATTTAAGCCATGTAGTGTAATGTTCACCAAGTTCCGGTGCACAAGTTCCCACAATAGGTACGGTCTTTGCTGATGGAGTTATGTGACTTGTGAACTTGAAAGTAGCTGTCGGTCTTGTTTGGCTGTTTGTGAAATATTACCAGCTTTAAAAAGTTTATTACAGGAGGTTTGTGCTCTTAAGGCACATCAAAGCAAAATGTGCAACTTGATGGCATGTGACAATACATTACCGAGTAATGGCTCTTTGTGCTTGTGTTTTTTGTGGCTTGCCAATTTGACTATTGAGCCAAAGGGCTGGATGAGAATGCACACATTTATGATTGAGATGTAAAACCGATGATGCTAAATCAATGACCTAATGGGGCTTCAAATCTTGCATCTTGAGTGAACTTATCTGGGTCGATCCTGCATGTCTACTGAGGAATTAGTTTCTTTATTCCCCCCCCCATCCCTCCCCTTTTCCCTCCCTCCACTTCCTCTTGATCTTCCTCAATTGGTGAGTGTAAACTCTACTCGAATGCTGATACCGTGTGGGTATGGCGTTGCTGGTATATTAGCACTTTAACCTGTCATTTGTTTAGCCAAGCCTATGCGTCTTTGATTGTTCTTTACCCGAGTTGTTGATCCAGCGAGATCCTGAAGCAATTCATACATGTGAATCCCATGTAATTTTCCTCAATGTCTTTGGAACCTCGTTCAAGGATCATGTTGCATTTGCTTCTCTGTGGAGTGTGCGCTGCATGGGACTCTGTTCGAGCTTCCACCTCAATATCATCCCGTGATCAGCACCGAGTAGGATACCCTTTGCTTCCCAAGTGAATTGCCCACGATTAACAAAAGACAGTGAATCCATCCATCCATTGGGACCATACTCTGTGCAGAGCGTTGGTGCTGCTGAAGCAGACTCCTTGGCTATTGGACACAATCCTGGACGGGTCACCACTCCGACACAGTATACCAGCATGCTGGCACTCATTCTTGCCGACCTTGGAAAGATGACAGGCAGAGTCAACCCCACCTGGTATAAATTCAACAGCCGAGTGGGATTTGAACTCAGGATCCTCGGATCCCAAGCCCAACATTGAATGGTGCATTTGCATTTCTCAAAATATCCAAAAGGGATTGTGGGTGTGACCTCTTCAGTGTATGTGAGCTGACAATTGAATGAAGTTGGCTGCTTCATACGTTATAAATTTGTCTGAAAATGTCTTTGTTTTGGCCATGTGTGTGCTCATAATGGCTGGTGCACATCACCATAAATGTGTTCATTTCCCTTTGATGTCCCACGGAGAAATTGCTTCATTTTATTGGTCGGCTTTTCGTGTCACGTAATGTCGCGAACCTGGTTATTGCCTTTATTTATTTATTTTTCCTTTTGCATGTAAACAAATACTTTAACCAAACACAGTATTACGATTCAGTTTGTATGCCAGAAATTATCGAACGCAGCGATTTATGAGATGAAGCTCGGTTTGGGAAGTCCTTCAATCGGCAGAGTTTTTCCAATCCAATGGCAGGCATGGCACCACTTTTGATCCAAACAGCCAAGTGGATGTACATGAAATGGGATCGAGAAAATACCCAGATCAGTGAAGGTAAAGGTTTCTTTGCTCCAAATTATTTTGATCCGAACAAAAGTACGAATTTACATCTGTACCAGTGAGACGACGTGGGCCTCGGGGTTTTTGAAATCACAAGTCACGACACACAGACCTCCATCGGTGGCTTCTTACCTGGACCCGAAGCAAACCCGGGTGGATCGATAAACGTGCATAAAAGGCGTAAGAGAGATTCGGGCAGGTCACCAGCGTTTCCTGACAAACTGGATAGCTCCTGGTGTGCTGTAAATTTCTGTGGCTACAGACCAACCATTACTTTACCTCTGTCTGTCAGACACTCGTCATGCTTAGCGCGCAGGTGGTGGCCGCTGGACAAGCCGCTGTGTAACTCACGGATGGATCAAGGTTCAACCTCATATTTGGGGATAGCAAGATGCATGTGTTGGGGGCATCTTGGAGAGTGATGCATATCTGCAACATGCATGACTCATGATTACACATGTGGTCAATAAATTATAACAGGAGCTGCACCATGTGGTGTATTGAAACTGGCGTATCTGAAAATGTGTGGTGTGCATCTTCTGTCAGGGAAGCATTCTGCTGCCAATTTTTGTGCCCTTTACACTGCAGTAATATTGCGTGGGATTAATTCACCAAGAGGAAATCTCCATCCGGCCAGTGTTGTGATGGATTCCGTGGAGGCCAATGTTACCGTTCTTCTGTTTTGGCTTTGCCATATCACCTGATCTCTTCCCATTCAAAGACTTGTGTGTGATGTCCTTGGGAAAGCCATACATAATTTTCAAATTGCACCACAGTGCTGGAGGCATGGTGCAGAATCCCCCAACACGCAATCCGCCGACTCATCCATCACATGCGGAGATGTTATCTGGCTTGTACTGTACACGCTATAAGGGTGCCCGGCGTTGTATCAAATCCACTGGACAGGTTAGCAAGTCGTGTAAGAAGAGGCTGTTACTTCTGCGTTCTTTTTTGATTTGCATTGTTTTTTTTTTTTACATTTAATTATATGTTATATTCACTCAAGCATGGCAGCGTACCATGGTAAAACAGCTTTGCTTTAGTAATCCCAACTTGTGCATTGTGTGTGCTTTTATTTAATATAAATAGTTTTCATACATCTCCTCCAGCACGTAGAGCAAATCAGGTTAAAAAGTGACTTGGATTTGCGTGGGAGGGGGGGGGGTAAAGTACTAATTAGGAGGGATGTCCTTTCAACTTATTAAAAATTAATTATCATTGATTTTTCAAGCCAAGCACTAAAAATATTCACTTTGATATTGTGATCATTTTCTATCGAGGTAATCTTAGAAGTCTTTTGGCCCATTTTGATGTAAAACTTGTTTGAATATCCATCGTCAATGTTAATCGGGTTTTTGTAAATCTTTGCTGCTTCAATTCCACCAGCGGTACTACATTGTTCGACAAAAAACATCGTTCGACAAAAAAACATAACAAAACATTGTTCGACAAAATTTTCCTATTTTATTCTTCTTCGGCTGTAATTCAAAATTATTTCTTGCTCTTGTTGTTAACCCTATGCTTTTTGAAAAACAACCAAACAGGGGGAGATTGTAATTTGCTCCGTTTGTCTGCCTGTCTGTCCGTCACGCTATCTGCTCCAAAACAGTTGGGCAGAAATTCGCCAAACTTAGTTATGATCGACCCATGGCACGAAGGTGCAAGAGCAGTGTCATTTTTGACTTTGCCCCCTTGGGGCAGGGTCAAAAGGTCAAATACCAACAAGTGCAATTCCGGACGTATTTTTAAACATTTTTTTCTGACCCTTTGTATGTGCAATCAACATTGGGGGAAGCTTGAAATACGTAACGATTTTCTTTTTTGATTTCACGCCGGGTTCATGTCCCAGTGGGTGGGGATTTGGGGTTCTGGCTGGGTTAAAACAGGAAAAAAAATTTGAACTCTAAATTTGATATTGGGTCATTTCTGGTGGAACTTTTTGCCCTCTTTAAACTTTGCTATCGGTGGGAAGTGTGGGGATTTGTGATGGCGCCCAATCAACTTTCTTTTGCTGTTGTTTTTGAAATTTTCTGGTGGCTTCCATCAAGTCTGCATCAGTGCAAATGATCTGCATGAATGTGTTGGTGATGATGACCCAGCATGTTTAGTTTTTGGTTGTGGCAATTTAGGGAATGTTGTGTTGGCAATATTGAAATGCTCGTGATATTTGCAAATGCAGATCGGTAAAACAACAGAAGAAACACTGAACAAGTAAAGCCTTTATAGGGGATTGGGGAAGGGCATGATAAATGATGAGTCAAACCATTTGATAATTTGACCAAGAGCCATTTGAACATTGGTATTTCACCCAAAGGACATTCACTGTTGTAAGATGTTGCAAGGTTTTTCACCATTTTTGTTTTTTCCTGCAGCCTCCACATTTGTACCGGCTTTGGTTTCTGATTCTTTTCTTCCTCCTACGTGGCCGAGCAGGGTTTGTCTGTGGGCAGATCTAGAGCTGCCCTGCAAGCCCACTCTCAGCAGTTTCTTGTGGCATCAGGTGTGAGAGAACACCGCCTACAACAACCTAATTAGCAATGTTATGGTTTGGGATTATCACAAGGATCCATGCAGGCTAGCCATGGTGAAAGCCGACTCAGACTGAACAGTACTTTTATTTGCAGCTCAAATTTGATTGCAACTGAAATGGGAATAGAGCAGCTGCCCTTCGATGCAGCAAGAGGAACATGGATCTTGGAATAATATGGGGAGAATTTTTGTCCCCCAGTGCAAATGTAATTATGAAACGTTTATTTTAAAGCACATCGGTGAATTTTATAACGTTTTTGAAAGCTGGTATGCATCCATGATGTTAAACAAAACAACCTTTTCATTTTTACCATTATTATGGCTCTCCAACTAGATGGAGAATAGATGTATTTTTATCCAAAAACGGGAGGGGGGGGGGGTCTGAGAGGGGTGTATTGCAATCAGCTATTTCTGTCCGTCCGTCCGTCACACTATCACCTCCTGAACGATTGTGCAAAAATTCGCAAAACTTGGTAGTTTTGATTACCACATTGATCACTTTAAAAACTTATCTTTGGTTGTACAGCATTTATTTTCTGAGTGTATATTATAGCTGAACAGGCAACACGTTTTCTTTGGGAGGTAGTGGAGGATGAATCGAATGTCGGGATTTGTTCAGGTACAATTCTGAACTCGGCATTGAGAGGGATTGACGTCCCTGTTGGCATCTGGAGAAAAGATGAGCAAATGCTTAATGATGTTGATTAGCATGAAGCACAATTTCATTGACTTATCTTCTTCTCTGACAAAAGCAAATGTACACATAGTGAGGTTACAATGATGCGTCCTTGGACTATGAGTACTCGATTTATTGTAATGCTTTTAGAATTTGATTCTTATGGAGCAGGCATCCTGTTGGTAATTGCCCTTTCCTTTACCCTCACAATTTCTTTTGCCAATGCACTACAACATCACTCATCTTGAGTACTTTTCACGTTGAGTAGGAACACCATTTTCTGCATTTGTTCGTCACAATTTTTTTTTCTCCCTTCCATTATCATCAGTTTTGATGCAGTCCCAAGCCACCCTCAATTCAATGGAAAAAAAAAATTCCCATCGAGATTATCTATTTTAACAATCAAAGTTTGTGGAATTGTGTCCTTTGTGGAGATGAATTGTATTTGATTGTATTCTTCGAATTGCATTCTTTCCTTGTAAGGGAAAGTTATTTTATTTATTTTGTCATCGGGCCTTCTTCGTGTGGTTAATAGTGTTAACGATGGAACCAAAGCTCATACAAATTATTATTGGAAACCTCATTGTGAATTTCAATCAGATTTTTAAAATGTACTTTTTTTCAATTAACTGGAGGTGAGTGACTTCCTTTTGTTCAGTTTTCCAGACCTTTTTTAATTGCTCTTCAATCTTCTGCAAATGTCAGCACTTATGTCATGATCATCTGCTAAAAATCATCTGATAATCGGAGGTTTCACGACCTCCGATTACAAATTAATTTTATCGACTTATTTTGCTGCTGTTACCCATTCACTGTCCTTAAACAATTTCCACCAACAACAACAAAAATATGATTCATCTTGTGCTCAGTTCTGTTGCAGTATTGTTGGATTTCAGTTGGAATTTACATTTTAGTTTCATTTGGAATTTACATTTAACATCCTTTTGAGATGTCAGGTCAGGCCAGATTAGATCTGTGGCTTGCTACAGGTACCATGTAAACTTGTACTAACCTGTTTCATGGTCGGGTTGTCGGCGACAAAACCATCTCCCCACCAGGTTTCCTGGAGAGGAGGGTCTATGATATGGATACCAAGCAGGATTAACAAGCTCAAATGAGCTAAGATCCTCGTCCTCTTAATGATGACGTCATAAAAACGAATATGACGACATTGTGATGTATCAGATTTGCGATAAATTATCTGTGCTAATGCCCGGCTTGATTCCCGAAAACAAAATTCAAACAGCTTGCCTAGTTTTGGAGATAATGGTATAGGCGATTTCTATTAGCGGCGATATTATGACATCAACTTTTTTTCTAGGAAGAATTTCCAAAATCAGAGATGGTTACTGCCTGCACGTGGGCTTTCTGCATATACATGGCAAGTTCATGAATATCCGATGAAAACTCTGGGTTGTAAAACAAAAAATGTCAAAAAATAGGAATGATGTCATAATTGATATGACGTCATAGTGATGTATCATATGTGCGGTAATTCATCTCTGCTAATGCCCTGTTCGATTCCCGCAAACAGAATTCAAAAAGCTTGCCTAGTTTCGGAGATAATTTTTTAGGCGATTTCCATTAGCGGAGATATTTTGACGTCATGACTTTTTTTTTCTCGGAGGAATTTTCAAAATCGGAGATGGTTACTGTCTGCGCAGGGTATTTTTACATATATATGCCAAGTTTCAGGATGTTTCGATGAAAACTGAAGGCTGTGAAACAAAAAAGTCCACAAGAAGAAGCAGAAGAACAACAACGTGAGTAAGACTGAGAGACCCTCCACGAGGATCTAAAAACAAAAGCTGTCAAAGGGTGAAGGAGCTCCTTGTGAGCCAACAGCCATCTGTCTATATATATATATATATATATATATATATATATATATATATATATATATATATATATATATATATATATATATATATATGTATGTATATATATATATATATATATATATATATATATATATATATATATATATATATATATATATATATATATATATATATATATATATATATATATATATATATATATATATATATATATATATATAGTGTCAAACTGTATCTGTGGACGTCGTCCTGCAGTTGAGTTGCTTTTTTATTCGGAGGTTGGTGACAGAATTTGCACTCCGGCAACCGTGAAACCCTTCACTCCGCAAAACACAATAAAAATGCAAAGAAAATTGAAAACACACTCTGTGGGAGTACCTCCTGTGCAGCTGCCCTCCACAGGGCAGCTCACCAGATGACGGGATTGGGGCAAAGCCTTCGGGACCCCCACTCTTTGATGATAGTAGGAAAACCATGGGGTAATCTTCCCAGGTCAGACTGTGATAGTATGTATCAGGGTGGTGCTGGGGTGTCGTCCACCAGGTGGTGGTCTCCTTGGGTGAAGCTGAGGCGGTCGCTTCGGGTGGGTGCCAGGAATGTCCTAATACTAAGAGAGGATCATTATCACTTGTCTCTGTCATAAACTGAGCTCAAGCGTTTGCACATCGGTATTGCAGCACTCTCTGAGATTCGCAGACCTGCTGGTGGCGAGATCACGGCGGCTGGTTACACCTACTATTGGTCTGATCGCTCTGACGGTCACCATGGCCAAGGAATTGCTGTCGCTGTGTCCAATAAGCTGACTCCACTGATAATTGAGGTAACACCGGTCAATGAGCATACCTGATGAGACTAAGGATTCATCACTCCTTGGGTGTCGTTCCCCTGGTCTCTGTATACGCTCCGACTGAGGCGACTGATCTCACCATGAATGACGCATTCGATGACACGTTCAAGTCTGTGGTTGATCATTGCCCCAGGCAAGATATTCTTCGAGTCTTGGGGGATTTAAATGCATCGACTGGAACTGATAGGGGTGGTTATGAGACATGTGTTTGTCCCCATGGGTCTGGAACTGTGAACCAGAATAGCACTAAGTTCCTTGACTTTGAAAGAAGTCATGGCCTTTGGCTGCATGTTGCAACTCTGAAGTTTCAGCTTAAATCCTGGAGAATGGTAACATACCACCCGAGGCTGGATGTTGACAAGCTCAAGGATGAGAGGGTAGCTGAGGAGTCTGCGAACAGGCTGAGTGGGGATTTGGGGGTCTGGTTGCTTTGGTTGTTTTGGATAACCCTAAAGAGTTGTGGAGTGTGTTCAAGACCACCATCCTTGATGTTGCCGGTGGATGTCTTCGAACTCGCCATCGAGCGAAGAAGAATTTTGTCTCAAGGGACACTGGATACCATTAACCAGAGTTGCAGGGTCAGGGTTCATGGCAGAGCTGAGCTGTTCAGGAAGTGGAGGTGTAAAACTGCACGTGTGCTGAGGGTGGACAAGAAGGCCGATGTGCGAGGAATCTGTGAGGGGGTAGAACATCACCTGTGGTCAAGTGATTCTCATCCTGCTTTCAGGGGAATTTGCGCATTGTGTTCCTCGAAGCCCTTCCCTCAGTGTACAGCAGTTGGAGCGGAGGGTGGTAGGCTCTTGACAGAGGAGTCGGAAGTAAAGGTCCGCTGGGCCGGTTAATTTGAGCGGCTGTACCAGGCTGATCCACCAGCTGTTGAGTTCAATGTCTGGGGTGTCATGATACCAATTGCTGATCCTCCAATCCACTGTGATCCACCTTCGTTTGTGGAAACACAGGCTGCAGTGAACCGGATGAAATGGAGTAAAGCTCCTGGGATATGTGGCATCCATGCTGAACTTCTCAAGGCTGGTGGAAATGCTGTACTCATGTTGTTGCATGCAGTTCTGTGCTCTGCTTGGAACACAGGCATCATCCCAACAGATTTGAAGTGGAAGGGTGATCACCAGGACTGCAACATCTACCAAGGGGTGATGCTGCTCTCAGTGCCGGGCAAGGTCTTTGCTCGGATAATTATTGTGCGGGTTTGCCACCATCTGCTTCAGCACCAAGGCCCAGAACAGTCAGGATTTACACTAAAGAGGTCAATTATTGACCGTATCCTTGCCCTTTGGGTCCATACCAAATGCAGACGAGAGTTTCGGCAGGGGCTGCTTGCAGCCTATATTGCAAAGCGTTCAATTCAATGAATCAGGATGCCCTCTGGAGGATTCTTGCTCTTCGTGGGGTGCCACCAGAATTGATCAATCTGATGTCTGAACTATAATCTTGTACTGAGAGTGCTGTGAGATGTGGTAATACCATCTCCGACTTATTTTGAGTTGTTACTGGAGTTCGGCAAGGGGTGTGTACTGGCCTCCACACTTTTCAGCGCTTGTATGGACTGGGTTCTGGGGAGGATGTCAGAGAGATCAAGCTGTGGTGCATCATTTGGGAATGTCAACATCTCTGACATTGATTTTGCAGATGATGCAGTCATCTTTGTGGAGATTCTGGATATCCTTTTGTTGGCCCACAAGGTGCTGAATGAGGAGTCGGAGCTGCTGGGATTACGGGTTTCCTGGGTGAAAACTAAGATCCAGGCTTTCAATGATATTGTTACGAATTTGGGAATTCGATTGCACACAACATTCAGGTTCCTTTAGTCAGCTATGTTGATAAGTGCTTGTTCCCTAGATAGCTCACTTTCCATTGTTTAAATGTTCAGAAATCGATTAGATGCGCTGCGGATCGATTTAATAGTTAGGGAATGAAACAATGGAGACGTCCCTCCCCCCTCTTCTGTGAAGAGGAAGAAGAACCCTGCCGTCCCGTGACTCATGATGTCAACAACTCCCTCCCACCCGTGGTTGAGCAGGGGATGCAGCACGAGGGCATGAGTCATGAGTCATGCCGGGAGCGGGGGAAGGGCGGGAGAAGGATAAGAGGAGATCTTTTCTTTGTTCCTGTGGGGAGTTGGAGTAGTAAGCTTTTTGCTTCGGCAGAGAGTAGTCGCTCAGCAGACTGTCGGGTCCTGCTTGGCTTGCGTTAGAGTTGGAGGCTTTTGAAAGCTTTTTGCTTCAAGCTGCCTTGTTTAGAAGAAAGTTAAGCCGGTTGCTCGGCTCGAGCTGCGAGTGGTGGCTTCTTCTTCTTGGTTCGTGAAGCTCTTTGTTCTCCATTTTGGTTCCCGGCTTGGTGTGACTCATCGACCTCTTCTTGGAGGTGGTTCCTCGGGGAAGCGACGCATCGACGGGAAGGATCGGCGCCTCGTCTCACCAGTACGTGTTGAGAAGCGCGGGAGGATTCGCGGGAGCTCGGGAAGGATCGCGGCTCATGGTGATTGGGTCCAGCTCGCTCTCGCTGGAGCCCGGGTCCGAACAACTTGAAGACCACACGAGGTGGAGAGGTTCGAGATAGGCTCTGGGTTTCAACTCACCTGTCCTCCGAGCTGGAGCTCGTTATTAAAGGCCTCTGCCACCATTTCTTGTGTGTGTGTGTGTGTGTGTGTGTGTGTGTGTGTGTGTGTGTGTGTGTGTGTGTGTGTGTGTGTGTGTGTGTGTGTGTGTGTGTGTGTGTGTGTGTGTGTGTGTGTGTGTGTGTGTGTGTGTGTGTGTGTGTGTGTGTGTGTGTGTGCGCGTGCGCGCGCGCGCGTACGTGTGTCTGTGGGCCCGTCTAATAAGTAGGAACTGCTGTTAAGTGCAAGTGACTGTACATAATAAGTAGATGGTTGTAGTCTTTGTCTTGCTCGCGTCTTGTCCCTACCCCCATTCATTGCATGCTTGTATATATCTGCATTGCTTCTTTGACCGTATATGTGTGCAAATAAATGTCCTTGTGTGAATGTAAACCTGTTCGTTGCGTCCATTCCCTCATTGAACTACCGTATTGAGATCGGAATAAATAGTTGGTTTCTTAAAAACCGATAAGAGAATCGGGTCTGACGGGCTTGGCGATAATCCGCTCGGCAATCGCAAACGGAGCGAGCGGCTTAAGCGGCTCGTTTCCGTGCGAGTTCCGTCGAGGTGTAAGTCCCCGGCATTTCTGTCTGCGCGCATACTTAGGTAAATCGATAGTTCGGTGATCAGACCCTGTCGCGCGTGGACAGAAAAGCTGGCTGATCTACGGTGTGGTTAAAAACGCACCCGTGGCTAGTTTTTGGCGTTGATCCGGAAAGCCAGACTAGATTGTCCGTTCAGTGGGCAAAGCGGCCGCTATTAGCTAAACGCGGTCGCTCGCATGCCGACGGGCGGGAAATCTACAACAATATCTTGGATGCTGCCATCTTGACTGTACCTGTTTGTGGTGAGGATGCTGAGGTCACAGAGAGATTCACTTACCTTACCAGTGATATTCATGTCTTTGCTGGCTGTCAGCCAGAGGTCAATAGATGTCTGGGTCGGGTCTGGGGAGTCATAGATTCACTGGATCATGAGGTGTGGCGCTGTCGGTACCTTTGCAGGAGGACGACAGTCCAAGTCTTCAGGTTCTTGGTGCTTCCAGTCTTGCTCTACGGATATGAGACTTGGAGATTCTAACCATGGATCTGAGATGGAGTCTTAATTCCTTTGGTACCAGGTCTCTTCGCAGAACCCTTGGCTATTTCTGGTTGGATTTTGTGTCCAATGAGCGGTTGCTGAGAGAGACTCAAATGAGATTTGTTAGCTGCATAGTCCGTGAGCATCTGCTGCGGCTGTATGGACATGTGGCTCGTTTTTCTGACGCTGATCCTGCTCACCAGATTCTCTCAGTGAGGGAGCCTCGTGAGTGGAGGAGGCCAATGGGCCGATCACATATCTTGTGAGTGCAGCAGATTGATCGGCATCTCAAGGAGATGGGGATGGGCCAGGCATCTGCCTGGAGGATGGCCAGACGGATGCTCCTGGAGTACCGGCAGAAAGGGGATGCAGCGACGCTCGACTCCAGCACATGCTCCCATACCTAACCTGACCTGATCTTTCACTCCCACTAGGTGTCTCAATTTTACAATGCCTTTTCTGCCATTTAACATCCTTTCACCACCATTGTTGCATGGAATATTGAAATGCAAAGGAATGATTGTCAATTAGAGTGTTATTTTTTGTTTGTGCTGAAAGTTTTTTTTTTTGCCTCCGTTGATGAAGTGGCTGGAGGCATTATGTTGTTGGTTGTACATCCGTCTGTCCGTCCATCAGTGCTAATTTTCTCTGTTTTCTTTGCAACTGCTTGTCCGATTGATACAAAATGTTCACCATAGGTGTGTGTGTATTCATGTGTAATGTTTTAACGACAATTATGATGTCATAGGTCATGTGGTGTAGCAGCCATGTCGGAGAAAAGGAAAAACTTTGACCTCTGCATCAACGAACCTGCTCCATGGAAAAAATTGAAACTTTGGCACATGTCATTTACTCCTCATGGGAACTATGTGATTTTTTTTTTGATGAATTCATAGGTGGCTTCCTAATGATGTCATAATTGCTTACATCTCACACTTTATCACATCAGTATGAAAAATTTTGAGAGTTATCCAGGGCGAAATTGTATGGGAGTGGGGGGGGGAGGGGTGGATTGATAATGTCATTGTCCATGTGGTTTCACAGTGATATCTATTCTTTTTTAAACATAAAACCTTCAAAAATATTCTTCCCTGAAACAGCTGAATAGATCGAGATGAAACTTTACAGGTATGATTGCTCATCCATGAAGAACAAAAAGTTCTCCACTTATGATGTTGTAGGTCACATGGTTTCGCAGCTATGATTTTTTGAAGAATAAACCTTAAAAAAAACCCTTCTCCAGAATGGCTTGACAGATCAAGAGGAAATTTCACCCACATGTTCCCCACGCCTTGGAGATACCAGGGTCTTCATGAATAATCAATAAGTCACATAGTCTGCTCGCCATATTGGATTGAACGAGAATCTTTTAAAAAATGATTTCTCTTGAACCGCCTCATCAATCGACATGAAATTTCACAATTATGATATATTGGTAATGGAGAATATACATTATAAATTTCAACTTGATTGGACACATGGTCTGGAAGCCAGAATTGTTTAATGTTTTGAATCTGGGTTCAGGGATTTTAATCAATCTTGGTACAAGTATGTATAACGATGTGGTAATGTAGGTGGAGGCATATCTGGTGACGTTACGACGTCGAAGAGTGGCGTTCTCATTTTAGCCTATTTCTCATTGAATTATTTTATGATTGAATCAGTGGTACATATCAGTGCAGACTCGACGTGAAATACTGGGAATTGTTTTGTTTACTGTGGATGTAAAGCTGAATATTGTCTCGAGAAGCAGTGAAGGCTACTTGCGGTACAAAAGCCGACGTCGGCTCATGTGAGTTTTGTGCACATCCTTCATCATGTGCCATGCCCCACGACCCCAATGTTCACTTGTTGCTGCATTGAAAGTTGGCAAGGATTGAATAATTTATTTTGAGTGTTGCTCCTTTTTTTTTCAGTGAAACCTTTGCATGAGTTATGGCGCCACATCAAAATATCTTCTGTCCAAGTGTAGTGCTTGCCGGCCTTTTCCTGATTTTCTCCAACTATATGCTTCTTTTCCTTATACAGTCAAATGTTAGCTCCTTGTTAATGGTCTTGATATGTTTTGATTCATCACGAGGACTCTTGGTATATTTTGATTCATCACCGGAACTTGTAGTAATGCTGTGTCAATGGTTGCTCCTGCAGCTGGCCGGCATTTGTTTTTGCACAACGGAAGCTTGTTTGCCAATTGATAGCCAGATTTGTGTTGACTGCTTTGCATAGCTATTTGGCTTGTTTTGTGTAACGGCAGCACATATTACTTTTGTCTTTCTGGGCTGTCATTCACGACTTCTGATGCTCTTCTTGCTGGGCATTTGAGTGCTGTAACTGTTTAGCCTGGTGATCTTCGTGTCAATGTGATGTCAGTGGTAACTTGGTTTGTGAGATCCCTGAGATGTCTGTGGTGGCATTGGAGGGCATTGCTAGCTGCAGTTTTACTTTTCTTCTTTTATGCATTATTCGTAATATATTCTGCGTAGTACAAAAAGACTTTTGTTGACATGGATAGTCTTTGAGATGAATTTTATATAATTTTACCAAGCAATTAACATATATATTTAAACTTTTAAGGTTTTATTTTTTCTCATTGTATCAAATTCATCTCAACTTGATGGGCACTCTTCAATGTCGTGACATCACCAGATATGTCTCAGCCCACATTAGTACATCATTATACATCCTTGTACCAAATTTGATTAAAATCCCTGAAACCCAGATTGAAGATATTAAATAATTCTGGCCACTAGACCATGTGTCTGATCAGGTTGAAATTTAATACATATATTCACCATGACTACTGGGTTATAATTGTGATGTTTCATGCCAATTGATGAAGTGTTTCAAGATAATGAGTTTTTCAAAGATTTTCGTTCAATCCAACATGACTGCCAGACCATGTGACGTATTAATTATTTGTAAACACTCTGGTATCCACAAGGCTTGAGTAGCATGTGGGTGAACCTTCCCCTCGATCTGTTAAGTTAAGCCATTCTGGAGAAGATGATTTTTTTTAAAGGTTTGAGGGTAAATATAATATGGCTTCCAAACCATGTGACATATGAAATTATAGTTGGAGAACCTTTTGTTCCTCATGGATCGACGACCATACCTGTAAAGTTTCACCTCAATACAGAGCTCCAAAGTTTTTCCTTTTTTTTTTTTCTTCCCTACATGGCTGCCACACCATGTGACCGATGTCTTCATACTAATATTAAACCATTCTACATGAGTAGTCGCACCTATGGTGAAAATTTTGCGTCGATTGGATAAACGGTTGCAGAGAAAACATAAAATTAGCATGGATGTACGTACGCACACCTGGACAAACTGAAACCATAATGCCACCGGCAACTTTGTCGGCGGAGGCATAAAAATGGATGTTAACGAACGTCTGCAGTGTATATCTTGTTTTCATTTGTACGATTGTTTTGCTCTTTTGTTACTTGACATCTGGTGACTTGTAGAGATGTGAGTTCTGGAAGCCATTTGTTAATTTTGGAAGTTCTGGAACCCACCCGCTGGGGCATGAACCTGGCGTCAAAATCCCAAAAATCGTTACATATTTCATGCATCCCTCAATATTGATTGCACATACAAAGTTTCATTAAAAATGTTTTTAAAATGTGCTTGGAATTGCATTTTCTGGTATTTGACCTTTTTACCTCACCCGAGGCGGTGAGGCCAAAAATGATACTGCTCTCCCACCTTCATGCCATGTGGTGATCATATAAACTATCAAGTTTGGTGAATTTCTGCACAGCTGTATAGGAGGAGATAGTGTGACAGACAGACAGACAGACAGACAGACCCGATTACAATATCCCCTCGTTTTTTTGTTTGTTTGTTTTTTTCAGTGTGGGGATGACCAGACTAATTGATATTGTTGCGGAAATGGGCCCTTAGTGGGTTATTAAATATAGGATTAGCCCAGATCCCCCTTAAATGCATGTTTAGCCAGGTTGTTTGGTAATCAGACATTACATGTGTGTCGGGAGGTGTAGCAGGCTGGCCAGTATTCATACAGTGGTGGTGTACCGAGAGGCGCCTACTATTTTCTCCCCCCCCCCTTCTAACGAGCCCCCACCCAGCGCCCTGACAGTCAGTCAGCAAGCCGTGCCAGCAACCCATTGGCGGAGAGATGCTGAAATCTGGAACGACGGACCAATCACGGGTCCCCAGGGGTGGTCCGAAAAGCCCACCCCGAAAGGCAAGAGGACTGCTTTGAGAGTCTGTGATCGGCTTCATGAGGAGTGGCTTGGCCGGCTGTTCCTCCTTGGCCTGGATTCGCATACTGGACCTTGTGAGAAACCAGCTGGAACACACCGGATCTTTAGCTCTTGTGCCATCGACCTTACAGGGGCTGGACGCGCCGAGGCTGGTGCGTAAGCGGTGCCGACAAAAGGACATCGTCGTCTCCATCTTGCCATGCGGCATGCGCGAGCGGTGCCGATAGGAGTACGAGTGCCATCTTGCCACGCTGCATGCTTGAGCTGGGCGCTCAAATCCGACATCGGCTTGTCATGAGCCGCATTTGTGCCTTCCACACTTTTCCTCTCGTATATGAGGCACCACCAAGTACTCCGTTTCTTGTCTGCATGTTGTCCAGGCCTAAGGTTTATTTTGCTAGGGCTCCCTTCGAAACCCGTATCCGTAGCTCCCTAGGTAAGAGCGGGTTATAGATTAATTATAACGTTCATGCATGCTTTGCTTGTGTTGTGTTCCCCGATGATTCCCCAATAAATCTGGCTGACTCATACGAAATTTGCCGCCTTGAATTCATTCATGCCCACTGAGGAACAATCGCTCGATTTGTATTTAAACGGGCTACGGACTGGCAGACTTCGCTCGGTCTCTGATCAAACCCAGTCTGTAGCCGGGTCTATATCCCCAACTGGTAAGGCCCAGGTGTACTTTGGTATCGTGATCTGAGGCCCGAGACCTGTGCCGAACTAGCCGGCGTTATAACCCCTGAGACGGCGGTGCTTTTAAGTGCCGCCGGAATCTGCAACAATATTTCATGGTATAACGATTACAACATCTGCTCTCTAGGAGGTCAGCGGTTTGAATCCTGGCCGAGTCATACCAAAGGCTTTAAAATGGTACGTGCTGTTTCCTCACTGTATGCTGAACATTTCGAAGCATAGAGAACGGACAAACAACTATAAGTGAACAATACTAGTGCAGGGTGTGCTGGACCTAATGGCCTCCTGCAGTGAACTTCCTTATAAGGGATCTCGTATTATTGTGGGATGGAGGTTTGAAATACTGACAATGAAGTGATATTGTGTGGAATATACAAGTTATTGACGAATGAGTTTAGTGATGTAAAAGAACATTGGGGGTATTGGGTCCATATATGGGCAGAACAAGCAAGGAAAAAAAATGAGGGAAGGAAAGAAATCTGGAAGTAATAGAGTTTGGTTATGTAAGGTTAATGGGGATGTAAAGATCATGGGTTTGGGTGCTAATGACAGGATGTGTTAGTGTAACATCTCCTTGGTAAGTCCTGGAAGGAAGATTGGGATTGAACAATCTCAGGAAGGTGGTTATCCAAAAAATATATTTTAGTGTAAAAGGTGGACAGTACTTCTGGATTTTGTTAGTTTAACCAGGAGGGGAATTACTGGAATAACGCTTACATCCTGGAGTTGCTGTGATGGGTCTGATGGATGACAAATCTGTGGAATCTCCATCAAAGCTTGAGGAAAATCAAAGCATGGAAAGAACAGATGATTTAAAACCCAAAAGGAGGCAGTAGAAGACCGACCTGATAAACCACCGACCTGTCTGTGATAGACCCATGGACTCAGCTTTAGTGCAGGAGATTCCAATGATCCCTAAGGCCTTGGTTTCCACAACGTCAAGCTGAGCAGGTTGTGAGTCAGGGAAGCCAGCCCAGAGGGGAGAGAAGTACTCTGTCAAGCTGTGGATGAAAGCCTTGTAGGTGGATCGGAGTTGAAGTGTGCCAAGGACTTTGTATGACGGAGGCTGGCTTTGGAGGCCAACTTTAAAATGTGGTTTGCCCAAGAAAGATCACGACTGATAGTAAGACCCAAGAGTTTGAATGACTGAACTTCCTCAAGAGGATTGTTAAGAAAGTAGATATGAGGGTTTATCAGATGGTCTTTTCAGACAGAAATAGTGAAAGTGTGAGATTTGTCAGGATTGAAATACATATTCCAAGTTTTTGACCAGTTTGTGATTTTTTTTTCTCTCCAAGGTCTGAAGAGAGGGAAGAGGCTGCAGCCTACCTGTCTGAAGTCGGAAGGATGTCACGGCAGAGGGTGGAGTCAGCAAATAGATAGAGGATTTTCAAGAGTGTCAGAAAGGTCATTGATGAAGATCAGGAAAAAGGACTGGATCCAGAACACTGCCTTGGGGCACTCCAGACTTGACAGGGAGAGAAAATGAAAGGGCTTCGTTGAGAGACATACGTTGGCTATGAGAGTAGAGGTTGTCAGTCAGCCATGTGTGGAGTTAGCCTTGGATGCCGTAGGCAGACAGTTTTATTTGGAGAGATACCATAATGTTAGGAGTTTTCGATGTCACAAAATCCAGGAGTGACAGATGTAATGCTGGAGTGCCAGCCCATAGGAGAGAGTAGCATATTCCATTGAGTTACAGCCAAAGGTCTTTGTCAGCTGTGAGTACTTCTAAATCTATACCAGAGGTATGTTGAAGCACACAGGATAATAACAGAAAGTTTTTGGTGTTCTTTGGACTTCAAACCAAGTTCATCCATCTTTTGTTGTGTTGTGTTTGTGGATCTTGAGCAGCCTTGTTTTGGACGTTCTTTCTGTTGCTTGTCATTATTTATCAGGAATTTTCAGCTCACTTGGCAGTTTAGTTATTGTCGGCACCTTGAAAAGTTGCTTAATTTAATTTTTTTTTAAATCTGTGTCCTTTAGACTCTACAAGTCATCGATTTAACATGAGAATGAAGGCCATTATGTCCGTTTTTTAATGCAGGTAAATAGAGACCCTCCACCCCATTCACCTCCCTGCTAACAAGCAATTCCATCGCTTGGTAAGTACGATCTAAAATGGCTAGGTTTAATTTCAGTCAAGATGGAAGATGCAAACCTTATAAATCACACCATCCATTTGCCCACGGGCACATTCTGTCCTTTCATCTTAACCATAAGGACCATCAAAGAAAAAACTGAATGGTGTTCACGTGCCACCAACATTTTTTTTTTTTCTTTTAGACATTTCTACTTTTTCTTATTCAAATTCAATATTACTAGTCACCAACCTGGCCACGAAGCATTGCCTGCAGCAACCAAACGTCCGCTGTTTGCTGCCAAACTGGCCTGCTTATCAAATTCCACCTGGCTTGGGTGTGGCTTAGTACCTGTTAATGTGCTCGTACACTGCAACAGTGCAAGGAGGTTTCATGGAAATGTTTCAAAGTATTCAGTAGATTGCAAGAAAAAAATTAAAATGCTTCACTCAAAGCAGTCTTTATTTTCGTTTGTCATATCTTCTAATGAGGGGGTTAATAATTTCGTGATTAATTTTTAACACTCGGCAAGGAAGGGATTTGATTCTTAGGGTAGCAATGTCACGTCGAGATTACAATGTCATGCCAATGAGCATGTCTCAAAAGACTTCATAGCTATGTTGATATTTTAATGTGCGAATTGTACGAATAATTTTAATGGAACATAGCTTAAATTAGTTTAAAAGGATAGGTTTGAGTGTTAGATTTGAGTTGATGAAAGGTATGATTACTTGAGTAAATTAATAGATATATTTAAAAAATTGTCAACCCATCCTACGTACAGTTGTAGATGGGGTTTTACAATCACTCATCTGTGTCTGTCCATGCCATAACTTTTTTTTTTGCCATTTGAGCTTTCGTCATAAATTTTTCAACAAACCTTTATTATGAGAGAATGTAGTGAAGAGGAGGAGAGGAGATTGGGACCATACTCTGTGCAGAGCGTTGGTGCTGCCTCAGCAGTCTCCTTGGCTGTTGGGCGCAATCCTGGATGGGTCGCCACTCCGACACAGGATACCAACATGCTGGCACTCATTTTGCCAACCTCGGAAGGATGACAGGCCGAGTTAACCCCACCAGGTATTAATTCAACAGCTGAGTGGGATTTGAATTCAGGATCCAAGGATCCAAAGCCCACCACCCTAACCATTAAGCCAACACCAGGCATAATGCAGAGAAGATTAATTAATAATTGTTTAAAAATGTCAAAGGTTAAAGGTCCCATGACACCCAAAAGTACTGAAATTGCATATTATTTATATATATATATATATATATATATATATATATATATATATATATATATATATATATATATATGTCCTATAGGAGTTTTTCATGGTGATTTCTGATCTGACAATGTTTTTTTCACAATACTCGTTCTGTAAAATGTAAAATTAAAAAAACAAACCTCTTCGGGAACACCCCTAAAAATTCTGCCGAAATCTACTGAAAGAGGCGTAACCCACATGACGTCATCTCCAGGATGACAAAGGCTGCACGTAAATTACTCGGCTTGGTGGTCTACGTGATTCTATTGGCTTCCTGTGCGTTTCCACATTCGATTGGTCGACTCAAACGCTTCGTTCATTTCTGCTTTTAAAAAAATCAAACATTTGGTTTTGAATAATGGATGACATGGACTTTGATTTGTCTGGTAGCGACAGTGAGTGTGAGAGAAATGAAGGATTTTGGTCTGAATCAGATGGAGAATTGTTGGATAACGTAGTCGCGGGAGGTGAAGTTCAGGCAGCTGGAAATGGAATACGGCCTTACCAGTTCGAGCCCGAAGCAGGATAAGCAGAGGAAACTGGCGATGAAATTCCCGGCGTTCATGATGATCGGGAGGACATCGAAGGAAGACTTGGCAATAACAACTGGTTAGACTAAATCCTATTCGTAATTCAATAATGTAAATTCGACTTGCATACTGCTCGATATCAGAAATATTTTAGTGAGGTGACGTGACCAGCGCAGCGCAGCGGACATGTTTCTCAGCGCGAATGAATCGTAAGCAAGGCCAGCCCATGTCATCGGCCGTATCAATCCGCGCATAAAACGAAGCAATCTCGCTGTCCGGATACGATGAAAACTTGTGTGCAGGACACATCTTGTGACACAATTGTCTCGAGTAGTCCGATAAATCTGACGTTCTGTTGCATTTTTATTTATTTTATTCCTACTGTCGTCATGTAGGGCCAGTAGAAAACAATGAAGAAAAGAGAATAATAAAAGAAAGCGACAGCACGTTAGATTTATCGGCCGAGTCGGACGGACGACGGATTTATCGGACTGGTCGAGACTCTAGAGTTGACAAGTACCTTGTATTAGCATGCACACAAGGTATAAGTCAATGCGTAAGAGTCCCGATGCTATGAGGCCGTGTAATAGGAGTATCGGGGATTTGAGGAAGCGTGAAGTGGGCATTTTATCAGATATCCAAATGGACATTTATTGTCGTCATTATTTTTTTTAATCTTAGGTGGGCATGGGTATTCCTGTATTGTTACTTGTTGTTTGTAAGCTTCATTGCAAGGGTTGGGTATACACAAGTCAACAGGAAGATTTCTTTTCTGTTGCAGTTTTCATTTCTTTGTGCAGGTCTGCTCATTATCTTTGCAATATATGTATATATTTATATTTAATAATTGTACTTTACATTTTAATTGCTGTAATATTTTGGGCAAATTACCATGTGCAAACAGTATTGCAAAAAGTATATTCGTTTATGTGCCAGTGCAAACTGTATTATTCTGACCCACTTGCACAGTAACAAAATATACTCCTCATGTGCCTTTACAAAGCATGTTGCCTACCCGATACCTTTGTCGATGTGTCAGAGAAACAGGGACGTTCATTATCCTCAGGCCTAAGCGAACCCTACCCTACCAGGCATGCATTTGACGTTTGTGAAAACGTTGAGATTTTAAAGAGCATATTGTCCTCGGTGTGTAGATTTTTTTTCCTGCTACCAGAAACATGCTGCATTACCAATATTGTCTTAAATTAGAAAATTCTGAAATGAATTATGCTTGCTCCCTAATTAAAATGTGATTCACATGCCAATGGCCTTGGTATAAGTGCATGTACAACAAACAGTGCTGTTAGCTTGCCTCCACTTTTAATTTATTTCTCATAACTTAGACGTAGCAATACCAACTCGACATTCATTCATCAGAAGGCAATCAGTGAGATAGCAGACACATGTGCATAATGCATTTGTACATACTTTATACGGCGCGCGACATCTAGTCAATCCACTCTGTGCGAGTCGTGTTCTGGAGATGACGTGAACGCTGCGGTTCACTGAAGTCAACTTTTTTAAGGGGCGGGGCAGAGCAAGTTGTGAAAAGCACCATAAATGCTCGAAATATTGGTCTAATTATCCCATTTTTTATTTTAAAAAAGAAACATGGGTGATTTCTTCATTAGGAAGGTCAAGTTAATATATAAATAACCAGAAAGTTTTGAGTGTCATGGGACCTTTAAAGTCATAGTGAGTACAAATATCCCTTTTTAGCCTGTCCGCCACACAACGTGAGAAGGTCGGGTTTTGTAATCACTGCCGTGTTTCTTTATTTATTTACGTTTTGAGCTTCGGTGTGTGTCTTGGCCAAAACCTTTTTTTTTACCATTTCAGTATTTGTCATCAAATTTTCAATAAATCTTTATTATGAGAATATGGAGAACACGAGTTAATGAATTTTACAGTATTTTTTTGTGGGGGGGGGGGGGGGCTGTTTTCAAGTTTAGTTTGAGTATAAAGCAGACGTGGGTGCACTTTGCAGTTTGAGATATTTTCTTGTTTACTCTTACATCCTTGCAAGAGATGAATGCTAAAGGAAGAATGATGACGGCGGGTTGTTACGAATCTGGAACCCATCGCACACAACAGCCAGAGTCCTTGTAGATCAGTTATATCGGTAAGTATGTGTTTCGAGGTAGGGTGCCGTCCCATGTTTAATGGGTGATTAATTGTACGTGTACTGTGAATTATTTTATAGTTAGGATTTTTACATCACCAACAACAACGACAACAACACTCTGCTCGCCGCATTGTCCGCGCGCTCGCCGGCATGCGGGCGTGTGCGCAATTCCATACCCCAGGCGGTGTGGATTTCACACCAAATATGGTCACGAAGCGTTTCGCTCTGGCTTGGCCCAAATATGGGCACGGAGCGCTTCGTTCTGGCTGTGCGCCAAATAAAGGTATGCATCATTTTCTGCCCAATGGGCGACGCACGGACCAAAGCCGGGGCGGTCCTTCTCAAGAAGGCGGAGCCGTGACACGCCGTCCACTCAATGGGAGCAGGCGACGGGGGAGCGGACCCGCCCCGAGAACGATGGGGATTCATTGAATATTGCGTCTCGTCTGCTCAAGCGCGCGTCTGTCTGGGTCTGCGGCTGACTGCATCCCGCGCATCCAAGGCGTCTCGTCTGGCGCATTACAACGAACGGTCGACCATCTCATCACAGGAGATCACCTCAGCTCGCCTCCTCTGGGTTTGGCTGCCCTGGTCCGTTCTTTGGCGCCTGGTGCTCCGGGAAGGTGCGGTCGTCTAGCCGCGCGAACGCGGCCAGGTAGCCAGCACGTTCTCTTCCCTCAGCTCGTCTTCCCTCCGAGCTGAAGGGGCAATAAAGACCTCGAGGTCCATCTCTTTCTGGGTGTTTGTGTGTGCGTGTGTGTGTGTGTGTCCGTGGGCCTTGTCTCTCGGTAGAACTGTTTAAGGAATTGCTTGTATATTTGATACCCTTCTTTATTCGGATAACTCTGCCCTTTCGTGCTCCCCTCGTCCCCCAATTATTGTTAATAAATTCCCCTCTTGTTGAATGTACCAGCTCGTTCTTTGTCATTTCTGCCATTGGTTTGCCACGGTGCGTATTGGGGATTAGGGAGGCCTCATTGTTGCCGTAATCGTGCAATTGGCTGTCAGGGTTCTGGTACTCTCCGCTCGGGGTACGACTCGGATCCGGCTCGGTAAGGGGTCGGATCGCGCAGCTCCTGCCGAGGGTGAATTTCCCCGGTAGTTTGACGACATGGGTAATTAGGTATATTGAAATTGGCAATTGACCCTACCCCACGTGGTCGACCTATTGGCGATCTTCGGTCCGATAAGGGACCCGTGACCTTTCAGATTTATCTGAAAGGTACGACCTAAATTCCGGGTGTTCGGTGGAGCCGACTCTACTGCTCCCCCTCGCGGTCGTGCTCGCCACCAAGACCCGGAACCACAACAATATAAGCACGTGAAACTGCCACTTTTATCTGATACTTTGCACAAGTCTGGTTTGTCGTCCCTTTCGTAAAATTGTTGAACATCTGACCATATATCTCGCAACCTCCTAAACAAGAGGGAATGGGGAAATGGCACCCACTGCTTCACTATATTGCAATAATGAAAGGCCACTGATGTGTGTATTGGCAGGAAATTATTATTATTATTATAATGTTTTTAATCAGGACCTTATTTTGTACCAATTTAATCATTTAATTCTTCATTTGGTGATTGAAATGTAGTGTTGTTGTCCAACGTGATCGAAAGTGTAACGAAAAAAAAACTCCTTCAAATGCATTCGTCAACTGCTACCGGTTTTGTGTGTTATGCGTGTTGCCTACGCATCAATATCAGCAATGCCAACCCTCCCGATTTCATCGGGAGGCTTCCGAAAATTCACCCAAACTCCCGCCCTTACGATCACTATCCTTATCCTCCCGAAATTTTGATATTTTTGCACTGTTCACTAATCAGAATGTACTAGTATGAGAATTGAATGAAAAGCATCGTCTGCTACGTATAGCATGTGGTCACTCCATAACGTTCGCTGCTACCAAATTGTACGTAAAAAATTGCAAATTCAAATGAGGAGCAGCGAAACATTGGGTCTGGATCTCGCTTATGCGATCATGCACTGAGATTTAGTGCATGCGGTATGTGTGCAATACAGTGCATGCGGTATGTATGCACAGTGTATATGCATGCGATACGCTCACTGCATGCAGCTGGGCCCCGTACCAGCCGGCGGTCGCGACCACCGTGCGGTGTTTAACAGCCGCTAGAGTTCTACGAGTCGCGCTGCAGCTGTGGAACATCGACTTCGAAGTTACCGATGCTTCAAGCCCTCGATGTTGATTACGAAATGGCAGAAAGAACTACGAAGACCAATAAATGGTCTCAGAAGTACAAGACCGAATACAGTCTCCAATACCCGTGTATTCGAAAGTGTGAAAGAGGAATTCATCATGCGTATTGTACAGTATGCAGCGTTGATATTTCAGTTGAGCACGGAGGTCGCGATGATATTCGGAAGCACGTTGGAAGCAAACGGCACACAGACATTGCAAAGGGAGAGATCTTCGAGCACGAGTACCGGTACACTTCTGAATTATTTCACCAAACAAGGGACAAGCGAGGAAGAGAGGATGTTACCCGAGCGGAACTTCTCTTTAGTGGATTTATTGTGGAACATAACTTGCCCATATCAGTCTCAGATCATGCTGGACCTCCATTTCAAAGATGTTTCCAGATTCAAAAGTTGCTTCAAAGTATGGATGTGCAAGAACAAAAACTTGCAAGATGTGCAAGATGTGCAAGAACAAAAAAAAAAAAAAAAAAAAAACAAGAACAAAAAACAAGAAAAAAAAAAGAAAAAAAAAAAAGAACAAAAAAAAAAAGAAGAAGAACAAAGAAGAGAAAAAAAGAACACTGGTCAACAATTTTTACTTTCTGAATGTTGTCTAGATTTCTACAAGTGAATTAGGGTATTCTGGCACTGCTGAATCAGGAAATGGCATCCGTTTCTCTCCATCAGGTCAGGTTTTTGTGCTAAGTTGATTTGAAAAAATCAGATCTTGTGACAAAATCAATTACATTTTTGTGGCATTATCAGCTGATTTTTGTCAACACATATCATCCTAAACATGTTTTTAAGAAAAAAAATGTTTTGCCAACAACATTTATTGATTACATGATAGAAACATCGATTACTGTCATCTGAATGGTGGGCATTGATAAAGGTAAGTACAAGTAAATTGCATGTTGCGTCACCACTGTTCAAACTTCAGGGCTTGAACTTCCGTTTCTTCGAACTCCTGGAATGTTCAGCGGCAGGGAGGTCTCTCTTCAGATTCCAACAGTAGTCAGCCATCATGACTGCGTCCCAGCGACCCTGATACCTGGTCTCCATCTCCTTCATGTCCTGATGGAATCTCTCCCCCTGCTCGTCACTCATTGAACCCAGGTTCTCAGGAAACCGGTTCATATGTGAAAATAGGTAGTGCATCTTGATGCTCATGTTGCAAACCAGGTTTCTGAAAGCAGTCAGCATGTTGTTGACAAGTTCTGCGGAGTTTCTGGCCTTATTGTTGCCAAGAAAGTTCTTCACTACCAAAACAAATGTCTTCTTCCACGCTTCCACTTCCGCCGTTCATTGAGTTTTTGAACTCTGGATCTCTGATGAGCTGACGGATCTGAGAACCATCAAAGATGCCAGCTTTCAACTTCTCCATGGTCAATCCTGGAAAAGCCTGGCACAAGTAAGCGAAGCAGTCACCATCTTTGTCCAGAGCCTTGGTGAACTGCTTGATTAAGCCGAGCTTGATGTGCAGCGGTGGGAAGAGTATTCTGTCTCTGTCCACCAGAGGGTCGTTGATGACGTTCCTTTCTTTGCATGGCACCAATTCCTCCCGCACAGGCCAGTCCTTCTTCGTGTAATGCCTGAGCACGGTCCCTACTATCCCACATGCACAGAAAACATGGGTACTTGGTGAAGCCAGACTGTTGTCCCAACAAAAAGTTCACCATCTTCAGGTCAACACAAATAAACCACTTATGCTGATCATAACCAATTTTCTCCAGCACGTACTTCACCGCTTCATACTTCTCCTTCAGTGTAGTCGAGTGAGCGATGGGTACAGAGGCAAACTGGTTGCCGTTGTGTAGCAGAACACATTTCAGTGATCGCTTGCTGCTGTCAATGAACAGTCTCCAATCTTTGGGTTCGTACTGTGGCACTCAAGCTTGAGCAGAAGCGCATGTCATAAATTGGCGCATGTAGGTATTGTACATTCTTCAGAGTTCGTTATTTCAAGAAATACAACTTTTTGTATCACATTATTACAAAATCTGCCCCATTAACTTTAGTTTTGATCCACGAACTTTATGCTTTGCCTCACCAATTTTTGGAAGATTTTGAGGTTTTATGACTTCAAACTGATCCCTTTTCGACATAATCACCTAGAACTATCGTACCTGAATACTTCTTGTCATTAAAATAATTATTTCCAATTAAAACAATTATTTGACATGACATTTACCCCCACCAACTTCTTCTAAAATGCTCCACACATGTGTACATGTGAACAAAAATGTAAAAAACGACATGTGGCCATATCTCAAAAACTTGACCTGATTGAACAAAACTAATGTGAGTTTTGGATTCAGCGCATCAGATTCGTCCTAAATCAGCTTAAAAAATGCAGACAACAAATTTGTTGTTGACCAGTGTAATTGGTGAGTTGTCAAATGTTACTGCTTCATCTATTGCCGATATTGCTAGACTAGCTCCATTTAGCCTAGCTACAGGACGGTAGTAATGACAGTGGTGAGGCCCAGCTATATCCTGTCCTGATTTCGTACTATGACAACAGTGCTGGGATTGTGAAGCAAGGTTTGCTAAGTTTGCCTGCGTGCAAACAAGATTCCACTGGAGAAAACATTTTCAAACTGCTTGATCATGAGTTCAGTGACAGGGAAAATTCCGTGGGAAATTGTGTTTCCTTTTGTGCTGATAATGCCTCTGTCATGGTGGGCAAGCACAAAGGAGTCGCTGCTTATATCCACAAACAAAATCCAGAGTGCTACATCATGGGATGCCCTTGCCATATGATGCACAATACGGCCAGAAAGGCGGCTCAGGCCTTACCCATTGAATTAGATGACTTTCTCATCGATATTTACTACTACTTGGACAAAAGTAGTAAACGCGTCAAAGGAGTGAAAGCACTGCAAGTACTCTGTGATGCCCCGACACACAAGATTCTGAAGCATGTCGCAACAAGGTGGCTGTCCCTTGGTCAGTGCCTAGACAGGCTGATTGAACAGTGGGAGCCACTTCGCCTCTTCTTCAAAGAAGGAGTACGAAGAAAAATGCAACCAACTGTAGCCAAGACTCTAACAACGAGCAAGAAGGACGGCACTGTATCTACTGCCAGTACTGGCACTGCAGGATCAAGCACTAGTGGAGCAGCATTCACCACTACCACTGCAGTATCTGCTGCGAAGAAGACAGCAGGGACAGCACCAAAACCAATGCTGAGAGCAGGTAGCATCACCGGCCCTTCATCACGTTCATCTACAAAGCAGATCCCTTCAAGTTTTGCAAGCAGATCGAGAAAGACTGTGATAGTCCCATCTACAGGCAAAGAAGGACCCAAGTTAAGTTCTGCTTTTGCCAAATCACTTGATAGAAGCTCAGCAAAACCTTCGAATCAGAGGTCTTCTTCCTTGGCTGCACCTACCTCAAGCTCTCTCCTCAAACGTAAAATTGGATCTGGTACTCGGAGTGTGACCTGTGCTGCTGGCAGTAAACGCAAGTGTGATCGCCCTGCGGCTAAGTGTACTACGAGTTCTACAACTAAAAGCGCATCTTCCTCAAACACTGTGCAGGAATCTAGAGAAAAACGTGTCAACAGGATGTTCTTGTCTCCACAAACAAAACTCTATTGTTTCTTCCTTCGATATGCGAACAAGCTTTTTGAGAAGGGAATCTTCTGCTCCAAAGAGGCAGAACCCTGTATTCATCTCCTGCACGGAGAATTGAATGGTCTTCTGAAAGATATCTTCGTACGGTTTTGAAACCATCGGTGTCATCGGTTGCTCTGGTAAATGTACCCTTCTCTGACAGAAATCATCAGAAGAATGATGAGGACCTCATGATTGGGAACGATGCCAAACTGTATATAAGGGAACAAAAGGAGTCTCAAGAAATCCACCTTCACTCTGAGTGAGTCAGACATCAAGGTTTCTTCAGTGCAGTTCGCTCATATTATGTGAAAGCCTGCAATTACATATTCAAAACCTGGCCGCTAGATGATGAATTAGCCAAGCATGCTCAGGTGCTGGATGTTAAGCTACACCAAGAAGTGGGGTTTGACTGTGTGGAGTTTTTCATCAAGAAATTCCCCTGTCTGTTCAGTGGCGGTGATAGTGACATAGACAGTCTTGAGAGTGAATTCGCTCACTACCAGGCAGACGCCTCCATAGCTACAATTGCTACTGAGACAGTGAGAGTGGATGAGCAGTGGCATCGGATTTCACAGCTCACAGATCCCTGCACTGGTGCCAGAAGTATCCTAATTTGAGCAAAGTGATAAAGGGAATCTTGGTCATTCCTCATTCGAACGCATCATGTGAGCGGGCACTCAGTCTTGTACGGAAGAATCATACTGAATTTCGTCCCAATTTGAGTGTCAAAACCCTGGAAGCTCTCTTAATTGAAAAACTAGCTCATAGCACCCCTTGCTACCAGAGAGAATACAGCAAAGACATAATCAGAAGGGCTAAAAGAGCCACACAGCTGTCACTCAGCAAAGCTGCCATGGAAAAAGCAAGCAGCAGTAGTACCAGCCAGTAAGGTAAGAAAAATATTGCTTCTTTTGTGCTTTTTGTTAATCTTTGATTGTCCCCTAACTTACTAATATTAACATACATGTAACATTAAAAAGTGCACAATTTTCCCCTTTTTTTGTTCAAAAAGTGGGAATTCTTAACATGTTAAATGCTCCAAAATAGGGCTCAGAGGGCACTAGAGAGCGTCTAGAACCCCAGAGCTTCCAGGCCCTAAGGCGGGCCCTGGACCCCGCCGCAAGGGTCGAGCGCTCCGCGCTCGAGATGTGCGCTTCACGCACATTATTTGGTGTCGGTTGCAAATCCTCCCTAATTCTGATTTCCAAAAGTTGGCATCTCTGCAATATTGATGTGTTGGTGAAACATGCATCAAATTAATAGGAATCATTCTTTATAATGCAAGTTGCAATGTCAATATGTCAAACCAATCAATAGATTTGTGTGAGGGACTTCCAAGTCCCATCCATCACGTCGGGTCCCTCTCAATTTTTGTCCTTGTATTCACTCGTAAAGGCCCTGTCACACCTTGACGATTTAGCCAGCGTATGCCTGACGTATGCAAAATTTGGCTAAAATGCTGGCACACGTCGAATACATTATGGGTAAGTTTGTATACGTTAAGAGCACGCTGGCATACGTTGTAGTACGCTGGCTTTTTTCGTAGTACGCTGGCATACGTCGAAGTACGCCGAGGTGTTAAACAAATTTTCCATGCTTGAAATTTTTCGACGTATGCCAGCGTATGACTCACACGTTCCGCATACGCTTGTCCATAAGTTGTAGGCACATTATGCGATCGTTGACACACGTCGACACACGTTACTTGTACGTTACTCATAAGTCGAAACACGTCAAGGTAATGTTTAGCGTACCGAAACTTATTTCTAACCTACGAGTAACGTGTTGTACGCACGTTACGCGATCGTTGACACACGTTACTTGTACGTTACTCATAAGTCAAAACACGTCAAGGTAATGGTTAGCGTCAGTGTTCCAGACTCCCTGGTTTTTTTTTGGTTTTTTTTCCTTCGGTATGACTGTGATGTTGATGCTTCGATTTCTAGTGCGGTTATAAATAATATAATTAATAGGCTGCCGCTCAACGATTTAAATCATAACCGCACTAGAAATCGAAGTGTCAACATCACCGTCATACTGAAGAAAAGAAAAAAAAAACCCAGGGAGTCTGGAACACTGACGCTAACCATTACCTCGACGTGTTTCGACTTATGAGTAACGTGTGTCGACATGTGTCAACGATCGTGCAACGTGCCTACAACTTATGCCAGCATATATGGAACATGTGTCGTACATCGAGAAATTTTCAACATGCTGAAAATTTCTCGGCGTATGACGACGTATGCCAGCGTACTATGACGTATGCCAGCGTGCTCTTAACATATACAAAACTTACCCATAACTTATTCGACGTGTGCCAGCTTGGTTCGGCAAATTTTTCATACGTCGGCATATGCTGGCTAAAACGTCAAGGTGTGACAGCCACTTAAGCACAATTAATGAATGCTGTCTGCAGTTTCCAGAAAGTTAATTTTTCTGAATTTTCTGTTTGTAAGCCATTCACTTATTTCAACAGATCAGGCATTTTCCTTTGCATTTGCTATGCTAACCTCTCCTTCCAAAATTTTCTCATGAGATGTGATTAAAAAAATACTTTAGATTTTAGGAGTTTTTTTATATTTTTTATTTTGAGTGATGATGCTCATCTGTCTTCATTAAAAATTTGTTCAGTACAATCCACTGTTTATTGTCAGAGTTCATATTATAGACGTTATATTTACCATTTCCTTTTGGTCCACCAAACACTGTTTGCAAGTATTTGCTTTAATTGACAAATATTTCAATGGCTTTCCTGACTAACTCTTGTCAGTATTATTTATTTGGTCTGGGAGTGGTTTGCTTCCAAGGTGAGGGTGGTGGTGTTGATATTGACGGAGTCCCGTCTGCTCTTTGTCAGAGCCTGCCTCATGACAATTCGTGATTTATTCCATTGCTCAGAACCATTCCTAGACAGGTTGTCACCCCTTTGCATGATGTGGAAATTTCTGTTGAAAATCGATGGAAATCAAACCCACATTTGTGAGAGCATAGCAACAAAGCACTTCACAACCAAGTCACCCCCTATGCCAGAAATAGGCCCATATTGGCCAAATTGTGTCTCTGTGGATTTCAGTAAACAGGCAATTTCATGGGTTGACTTTTTCACAAACAAGACATGTTGCTGCAGTTGGAAGTGCTTGCTGAGCACAACTGTGAGGTGTAATCAGAGTCGTGCCCATTTTGCTTGATCCTAAAGTATGCCTTTGTAAAAATAAGTTGGACGACAGATCTTTTTTGGAAGCCACGACAGATGTCCATTGGTATTCCACTTTGGGTTTCAGCAATGAAAGGAAGCATCATTTGCATCTTTACTTTGTTTTAATTTTTTCAACTGCCTTAGCTCTAACCAGAGATCCTGGCTAATGGTATTGCTGAATTACATAATTGAGCAGGGGATCTTGTGTACACTGGAGGGTAGAGGGCACACATAAATTAGTGAAGGGAGGACACTTAGTGGAGAGGTTTGGTTAACAGGAACATATTACACGAATAAGGTAGACAAGGTTAATGACAGTTGCTTAAAGTTCATGTTAACAATGTTATCACTTATTTCTCCTCCTCAGGTTTGTGTGATTAGTCTCTCCCACCCATCGTTGGCTTCCACCTCTCCATCCCCTGCCTTTTCAGGCTTCCTCCCCTCCCAACATGCCTCCCTTTTTAGGCTTCCTCCTGCCCACCCCCACAGTTCCACCCTTTACAGGATTCCTCCTCAACACCCCCACCCTTTCAAGGCTTCCTCCTCCACACCCTCACCCTTTTCAGGCTTCCTCCTCCACACCCCCACCCTTTTCAGGCTTCCACCTCCACACCCCCACCCTTTTCAGGCTTCCTCCTCCACACCCCCATCCTTTACAGGCTTCCACCTCCACACCCCCACCCTTTACAGGCTTCCTCTACATCCCCAGACTTTTCAGTGTTCCTCCTCACCACACCCACCATTTACAGCTTTCTTGGATCTCATCAAACCCCACCCCTTTCAGGCTTCCCCCTACTGACCTTCACCCCTTTCAGCTTTCTGCCTCTACACCCCATCCTTTGCAGGCTTCCATTTCCACACTATCAACCTTTAGAAATGTACCCTCTGCATCCTCACCTTTGGCAGGCTTCTGCCTCCCTATCCCAAACCATCATTAGCGCAGAATGGATTTTCCCCTGAGAAAATCAGCTGGCAAGAAGTCTATGGCCACCTTTCAATTTAGAGGTGTTTGCAGTATTTGCTACTTCACAGGATTGCTTACCAGCTTATCTTCTAGAGTGAATCCACTCTTTATGATGATGGCCAGTGGACTCCAAACTTATTGTATGACCATGTAATTTGGGTCTTTGGATTATGATGCATGTGGTTAGTTGATCATGTGCTTTCAGCATTTGGGCTGAAGTACATATATGCTCCGGTTGGCCAAGCTTTGTTGAACTGTGTGCTTTGGCCATCGGGCCAAGGTGCACATCGCTGGCCTTGTTCAGGTTAGGTCGGTCAGGTATGGGAGCATGCGCCGGAGCAGCGTGTTGCTTCGTCCACTTTCCGCCTGTACTTCTGGGGGCCTCCGTCTGGCCATCCCCCAGGCAGATGCTCGGCCCATCCCCATCTCCTCGAGATGCCAATCAACCTGCTGCAACTACGAGACACGTGGTCAGCCCATTGGCCTCCTCCATTCACGAGGCTCCCTCGCTAAGAGAATCTGGTAAGCAGGATCAGTGTCAGGAAAATGAGCCACATGTCCATACAGCCGCAGTTAACGCTCAGACTACTGCATGCAGGTAACAAATCTCATTTGAGTCTCTCAGCAACCGCTTGTTGGATACAAAGTCCGACCAGTGACAGCCAAGGATTCTCCGAAGAGACCTTGTACCAAAGGAATTAAGTCTATATCTCAAATCCCTGGTCAGAGTTCGAGTCTCACATCCGTAGAGCAAGACTGGAAGCACCAAGGACCTGAACACTCGGACTTTCGTCCTCCTGCACAGGTAACGACAGCGCCACACCCCATGATCCAGTGAATCCATGACTCCCCAGGCCAGACCCAGATGTCTGTTGACCTTTTGCTCACAACATGCAGACATATGAATATCAATGCCAATGTAAGGTAAGTGAATCTCTCTGTAACCTCAACATTCTCACCACAAACAGGCACAGACAGGATAGCAGTATCCAAGATGTCATTGAAATCCTGGATCTTAGTTTTGACCCAGGAAACCTGAAATCCCAGTGGCTCCGACTCCTCATTCAGCACCTCGACAGCCCCCAAAGGGATATATCCAGAGCCTCTGCAAAGATGACTGCATCATCTGTGAAATCAAGGTCAGAGATCTTGACATTCCAAAATAATGCACCACAGCTTGATCTCTCCGTGATCGTCCCCAGAATCCAGTCCATACAAGCGCTGAAAAGTGACGGGGCCAGTACACTCCCCTGATCAACTCCAGTACCAAATGGAAATAAGTCAGAGATGGTATCACCACATCTCAAAGTGCTATCAGTACCAGAGTACAGTTCAGACATCAGATCGATCCATTTTGGTGGCACACCACAAAGACCAAGAATCTTCCAGAGGGCATCAAGCTTCACTGAATTGAACACTTTGCAGAGATCAACATAGGCTGCAAGCGGCCCCTGCCGAAACTTTCGTCTGCGTTCGATGAGGACCCAAAGGGCAAGGATATGGTCAATCGTTGACCTCTTTGGTGTAAAGCCTGACTGGTTTGGACGCTGATCCTCAAGCAGATGGTGTATCAAAAAGTATCTGAGCTAAGACCTTGCCCGGCACAGAGAGCAGAGAGCAGCGTCACCCCTCGGTAGTTGTTGCAGTCTTGGCGATCACCCTTCCCTTTCCAGTGAGGGACAACAAGGACCTTCTTCGAGTCAGTTTGGATGATGCCTGTGTTCCATGCAGAGCACATAACTGCATGCAACAACATGAGTACAGCATTTCCACCAGCTTTGAGAAGTTCAGCATGGATGCCTCAGATCCCACGAGCTTTACCCCATTTCAACCAATTCACTGTAGCCTGTGTTTCCACAAATGAAAGTGGATCACAGCTGATTGAAGGGACAGCATTCGGGATAGTAACACCCCTGACATCCAAATCGACAGCTGGTGGCTCAGTCTGGTACAGCTTCTCAAAGTAACCGTCATAGCGGGCCTTCACTTCGGACTCCTCTGTCAAGGCTCACCACCCTCTGCTCTGACTGCAGCACACCGAGGGATGGACTTGGAGGAACAGAATGCGCAAATTCCCTGGTGAGCAGGACAAGAATCACTTGACCACAGGTGATGCTCTACCCCCTTTCAGATTCCTCACACAAAGGCCTCCTTTTCCACCCTCAGCGCACATGCAATTTTACGCCTCAATGCCCTGAACAGCTCACCTCTGCCATTAAGCTTAGTCCTGAGACTCTGGCCAATGGTATCCAGTGTCCCTTGAGAGGCAAAATTCTTCTTCGCTCTACGGTGAAGTTCCAAGACATCCACCAGCACCATCAAGGATGGTGGTCGTGAAGGCTGTCCACACCTCTTCAGGATTCGCTAAAGCACCCAGACCCCCCCCCCCCAACATTCCCACTCAGCCTCAGTTACCCTCATCCTTGAGCTTGGCAACATCCAGCCTAGGCTGGGATGGTACCATTCTCCCGGATGTAAGCTGCAACTTCAGAGTTGCTACCACAAGCCTGTGGTCGGTATTGAGGAACTGAGCACTCCGGTAGACCCTGCAGTTCTGCATCATCCTCCAGTGACCATCAACGAGCACATGGTCAATCTTCTTTGCCACACCACCAGTGTTGGAATCCCAAGTCCAGCGATGAGCCTGTTGTTGCTGAAACCATGAACCAGCCATCCTAAATCCATGACTTCTTGCAAAGTCAAGGAACTTAGTGCTATTCTGGTTCACAGTTCCAGACCCTTGGGGACCAACACTTGTCTCATAACCATCCCTATTAGTTCCAGTCTGCATTGAAATCCCCCAAGACTGGAAGTGTATCTCGCCTGGGGCACTGATCAATCACAGACTCAAGCGTGGCATAGAATGCGTCCTTCATGGTGAGATCACTTGCCTCAGTCAGAGCATAAACAGAGACAAGGGAAATGACACCCAAGGAATGACTGAGTCTCATATTACGCTCGTTGACCGGTGTTACCTCAATTATCATTGGAGTCAGCTTATTGGACACAGCTACAGCAACTCCTTGGGCATGGTAACCATCAGAGCGATCAGACCAATAGTAGGTACAACCACCCGCCATCATCTCGCCACTAGCAGGTTTCCGAACCTCATCGAGTGATGCAATACCGATGTTCAAACACTTGAGCTCAAATTATAACAGAGACAGGTGATCACTGATGATCCTCTCTTAGTGATCGGACATTCCTGGCACCCACCCGAAGGGACCGCCTCAGGTTAACCCAAGGAGACCACCATCTGGTGGTCGACATCTCAGCACCACCCATACACACACTATCGCAGTCTGACACGGGAAGGTTACCCCGTGGTTTCCCTCCTATCATCAAAGAGTGGTGGTCCCGAAGGCTTTGCCCTAAACCTGTCATCCGGTGAGCTGCACGTACCCCCACAAAGTCGGTTTGCAAATTTCTTTGCGTTTTTGTGCTTTGTCTAGTGAAGGGTTTTATGGTGGCTGGAGTGCAAATCCTGCCACAAACCTTAAAAAATGTAGCCCAGCTGCAGGAAGACGTCCACAGACACAGTTGGGCACGAGATATGGATGGCTTTTGTCTCACAAGGAGCTCCTCCACCCGTTGACAGGTTTTTGTTTTTTTATCCTCCTGGGTGTTCAAATCATACACTCTCCTCACCAGGAAACCTGGTGGGGGAGACAGTTTATTCACCGACAACCTGTCCACGAAACATGTTAGTAGAGGTTTACATTGTACATATAGCAAGTCGCAGATCTAATCTGGTTTGACCTGACAATAGCAAATCACAGATCTAATCTGCCCTGCATGACACCGGAAACCCAAAATTTCTTTTTTTGGGCCTCATGTTATAACGTTTGTTTGTTTTTTTTCGATTTTTCTTTACCTAAACACAAAAAGTAAACTTGACAAGGTAGCAGATGAGATGTTCGTATGGTAGACGACATTTGTTGTAAACATGTCATACAGTAAGGGCTGTGATGGGATTCGATATATGCCCTACTTCCTCGTCAAGTTAGGGGGTTTGATTTGTATTTATTCACAAACTTAATATGGTCACAATTGTACGATTTGCAGTTTGTCGTCCTGACGAGCCCATAACGAGGGTGACACATCTCACCAATGAATGGTTTGCATAAGCAGGAACAACTGTCTGGGTGGCAGACAGATGGTTGTTCTGTGCGGATTATGCGGTTTTATAGTGTGAGACATCATTTTATATATATGTATATGTTTTTATGTATATATGTATGTATTTATGTATTTATGTATTTATTATTCATTCTCTTCTACATTTGTGTTTTTCCTTAAAGAGCAGGTTGCGGGTCACCAAACATGTTCTGAAAATTTATCAACATGATTATATGTGCATTAAATAGTTTGATGCAAACTATTGTGGTTGCCTAACTATTGGGAAAATTTATCAAATTTAACTCCGAAGTTGTTATTTCTCGAGGCTGTTGAAAAAAACAGCTGCGTGCCATATATGGATGGTGACGTCATTTCTCCAAAACAAAGCGGAAGCTCACTCTTTCATTGAAGAAGTGTCCAGTTAAGCGGGCCGTTCTTTCGCTTTTTTTGAGCTTGCAACTTTCTATATTATCCTTTTTTTATTTTGAATTATTGTAGAACAAAGTTATTTGGATATTTGTACATCATGCCTCGTACATATGTCGTCATGTTTTGCGAAAATGGCTGGAAAATGGGTAATCGCTCCCTCCGATTCCCAAAGGAATCAAACATTCGCTGGCAGTGGATAAGATTTGTACAAACAAAATGGGCGAATTTTCCCTGCCTTTTAAACTTTAAAACAATATCTTTGTGGAAAAAGCGCTGCGGCCTAACATCTCGTCAAGGCGCCCTAGGCCCTGCGCGCCATCGAACATAAACCTTATAAAATATAGTAGTTTTACAAACTTCACAACTACCGAGTGTTAAGCATCCTAAGCGACTGAAAAAAACGAAAACAGAATTTGAATTGACTTTAAAACGAACCCGCAACGTCGATCGAAGCAAAAATCTCAATTCACCACAGGAATTCACGGCATTATTTAAAATTATTTTGTCAAAGTCATAAAACCGTAATATTCAGCCATCCACGAGCAATCTTTACATAATCTGACAGCTTAACAAGTCAGGCATGTGATGATAACCTTTATTGGGATGAAAAATGATTTTTAAACCTCATCTTTGTGGAAAAAGCGCCACGGCCTAGATCTAGCCAAGGCGCCCGCGGCCATACGCGCCAGGCACCCTTAAATTGAAACATTCATAACTCGACGAATAAAAGCTCAAATTGCACCAAACTTACCTTATTCTTGCGAGCTCACGTTCCCTGTTAGTGGGTGAACAATCCAACGCTTGGCAAATTCTGCTTCGCAATGATAGGAAGAGCCGACATTGAAGGATCAAAAAGCGACGTCGCTATTGACGCTTGGCCGGCACAAGCCAGTTATCCCTGTGGTAACTTTTCTGACACCTCTTGCTTAAAACCCAAAAGTCAAAAGGATCGCGAGGCCACGCTTTCACGGTCTGTATTCGTACTGAAAATCAAGATCAAGCGAGCTTTCGCCCTTCTGCTCCATGGGAGGTTTCCGTCCTCCCTGAGCTGGCAGTCAGTCCTGCCACTTGTACACGAAATAGGCCGTTTTCTTGCACTTGCAAGTGGCTCAAATTTATATGGCTCAGGGCCAAAAACTCCATAGTATAAATTCCCATCATCCTCCGACTCGTCCTCAGCAATATCGGAATGAAAACACTCAATTTCATCGCCACTGAAATCACTCTCTGATTCGCATCTCGCCATTGTTCACACGCTGTTTCCGAATGTTCACGAAGTTTTCGGAGAACGTGATGTCATAGCATCTTCGGTAACTTCCGGACTGTTTTTCGATCACTGACAAAAGTTTTGACTCAAAAGTTAATTTTAGCATATTTTGAGTTTCAAATGTAAGAAAATAATTGCCCAACGATTATTAATGTGATTACAACCTTCGAATCACGCGAAGTCATCAGCGACCCAAAACCTGCTCTTTAAATAGGCATATTTGTCCATGAAGAAAATGCAATGCATAATGATTATGTGGTTGCCAAAGATGTGAGTGAAAGAAGAGGTTATGGGAGCATATGGTGGACTCCTTGGGCATAGTGTGGGATAGTCAGTGTTTTGAATAACAAGACTTAGCAATTCATTAGTACGTACATATTGTTTTGTTATAATCTAAAGCTTTGTGTTACCCCATTTCCCAATTCTTGGCCCACACCTCCCACATTTCCATTTCCCATGTTCTGCAGGTTGTAATAGTATATTTTAGTTTGTCTTGTCACAGTGGATAAATGTTTTTTGTCTTCATTTTGATGAAAACATTTTTTTTTTCATAATGTTATCCATGTGACATCATCTAGTATTTATATGCTTATGAGAACTTTTGAACTGATCTCACATCATGTGTGTAAAGGGAAACTATAGTTGCTAGGTATTTATTTTATTTACACTCTTTCGTGTAATGTGATGTGTTCGCCCTTGAGTTTCATTTGACTGCTAAGTCAATAGAATATTACTGTTGTTGTTCAGGCCTTGCATGGTATTGTGGAACATGTTTGGGATGGAACATTAAACAGGTTCTTTCATCTGCTTTTAGGGAATCATAAACAAAATCTTGTTTCTGATTGGCAACTCAACTGATCTGTTGCTCAGGAGTGGCTTTTTAATGTATAATTTTTTTTCTCTGAAGATTTTCACAAATTATTTTACAGTGTATGTCTCGAGTCCACAAAGAACAGATGTGGGAAATTGCCTTGTTTCTACAGATTTCCTCATTTTCCAAAAGTCTGGGTCATTTCTGAGATTCGTGTACACTACTAATAAGATGATACAAATCCCTCTAACAGGCTTTGTAGTTAACATTACTGGTACACTTGACGTGTGAAACTTTAGTTCAACTCCATAAAAGGTGTGTTACAAAACATACCAATATTGATGCTGTCGAGCAGTGATAAGACTTTGCCTCCTCTGCATGACAATCATAAGATGGGATTGTAATTACCATGCTTGCCACAGCATCGGTGTGGGAGTTGTTGCGAGTTAGCATCAGCGGCAGGCTCTAAACACCTGACTTCTTTTTTTTAACCTTGCAGGTCGTTTATTGTGGAATGTTGAATGTCCTCAATGCTATATCTATGGCCTTTTGGGTTGTTTTATTTGCTGAAGAAACAAAAAACGTCACAGCATAATTAACGGAGCATGGAGGATCAACAAAAACTGAGAGTAGATATGTTACCAAAAACTGTGGGACCAAGCTTGCTTTGTGTGAAGGAGTGTTACAGGACAAAACAGGCAAGTCTGTCAATTGTCTCGTTTGCATGTGTTTATGTCTGATTTTTGAACTCGTTTTATTTCGGACATCTTTGTAGTCATGTTGGTCCAACACCCTTGTGAGGCAGATGGAAGATATTCTTTAACGGCGAGAACACCACCTTGTGGGATCTTCAGGTGGATCTGTTGTGGCCCCAGCCTTTTTCGAGGAAGCTGGCCAGGACTGACTTTTGACTGGCAGAAATTTTGAATCTGCCCAATGTTGGTGATAACTCGCCTACTCTTTGCAAAAGGCACCATGGGATCTTTAACGTTCACCAATGCATCCAATGCTAGCAGACGCTCCTCTTGCTTAACATCCATTGAATGGATGGTGCACACATTGCATTGATGCTTCGCCCTGTTTAAAGCTGGGTCGATAGTCAAAGCCAGGTTACACGACTCAACGGCAAGTTTGCATACCTGAAAGCTATCCTGCAAGCCCTGAGACAGGTGCAAGATGTCATGCTTTTAGTATGTGCCATTTTTGTTTGCTCGTATTTCTTTGAAAATTGTTCATTCGGATTAGTTACAATATAGCTTATTGCCCCGCGCACGCGAAGCGGAAAGCGGGGTTGAGCAATTGGTTCATGTCTGTCTGTCCATATGTCCACAAACGTCAGTTTTTGACCGAGAAAACTTAATTTAAATTGCATATTATATTTTGAACATGAATCGGAAAACGAACCTGCCGTTTAACACTGCTATGGCTCTGAATTTGACCCGATGGCACATGTACAGAGAGGAGTGATATAATTTCTTTACTCTGTCTGCCTGCTTGGCAGTCAAACAAAATTTAAAATCATTCCAAACAGGAAACTTGCTGTTTTTAAGGCCATCATGAAGAACATAAACAAGAAGCACGAATAATGTAACGCGTTAGATACAGTGGTGTAATAGACACTGCGTCAACAGTGGTAAAATGGTGGTAAATTGTGGAATTAATTTATTTGTGTGACTTTACAATCTTTACTTTATTTAAGTTGAATTATGCACTTGAACACTGTAGAACACAAATTGCCTGAATCTTATTACCTTCCAAAACCCTTGGACCTTTTAGTCGTACCTCGACGTGTTCAACAGGGTCGTGCAATGGACTGCTTCATTGCATGAAACTTCTGGAATTTATTTTAACAATCTTTTAAATTGAAGTATAAACTTGAACACTGCACGGCGTAATGTGTTCTATGTACCCTAGTTTGTTCTTGTTGTCATTAATAATACTAACTATTATTATTTTTCTTTAATATGCTTTATAGTTGGTTATATCGACCATTCCATTTGCATACGTATCGCTTCATCAGTGGGCCAATTGCCTTTTCCTGATGTTGAAATATTTGATTTGTAGATCATATCTGAAAGGCACCTATCACGTACCTGAAGTATCGTTTTTACTTACGAAATCTAAAGATTTCGGAAGTATATTGATGACTTCTGTCGTGTGTGTGTGTGTGTGTGTGTGTGTGTGTGTGTGTGTGTGTGTGTGTGTGTGTGTGTGTGTGTGTGTGTGTGTGTGTGTGTGTGTGTGTGCACGATGTGTGTGGGCACAACTCGAGAACAGAAGAAGATACCAATGTCAAATTATACCACGTGATTCAGGAGGGTGATGGCTAGCGCTGATTAGATTTTGGTCAAAATCGGTCAAAGGTCAAGGTCACAGTGAGGTCAAACATAATTCCGTAAATTCATGTGGAGAAATGGAGTATTTTTGCTTCGGTCGACGTTATGAGTTTGTTTTAACTTCGATTTTAATTTTGTCTTCGGATTTTGCGATCGCTTAGGACGCTCAACACTGGGTTGTCGAAATTCCGGTAAAAATCGGATGTTTTGGAGACGTTTTAGGATTGTATAAAAAATATTTCACTCGCCGCGTCACGGCTCGTCACGTGGTGCAGCGCGCTCAAGCAAAGGCGTCGTTGAGTTACGTAAAGGTTTTCCGTGTGCGCGCTGACGGTGTTTTCGATAAAGATGGTGTTTAAAAGTCATTTTTTTATCCCAATAAAGGTTATCGTCGCCTGCCTGACTCGCTAAGTCGTCGGATTATGTAAAGATTGTTGGTGGATGGCCGAATATTACGGTTTTGTGACTTTGATAAAATAATATTAAATAATTGCGTGGAGAAATGGAGATTTTTTCTTCGGTCGACTTTATGATTTTTGATGGTTTGGTACAGAATAATTGTAGAAACTTCTGGTTTGCGTCGCTACCTTCTCCAGAGACTGCTTTTATTAGACAAAGTCAGTGGTCAAGTTGACAATTTCATAAGTACCAGTCTATGACTGCTTGTTTAACCTTTTGTGAGATCAGTTGAGTCAAAACATGTGCAAAATGTTTACGTTATTTTGTTTATTTTTAATCTTTTGAAAATGCTTTTTGCACATAAAAGTTTGATCTGTTTACCTTGCTGGGAAAACTGCAAGCATACTAGCCAAAGACCCACCATTCCAACTTTTGGACAGGAAATTCCACTTTTTTGGCAGACAAGTTATTGATGGGTTGAACGGAGCGGCTAAAATTGCGATGTAACGTTTTCCCAGTGTTGCTTTGAATTAATTTGCAGTTTAAAATGCGATGGTGTTTCCAAATTCTGTTATTGTTTGACGTTTCTCTTATTGCCAGAATCATCAGTCTTTAAAGAATATCGGAGATTTAAACGACTAATTCCCAAAGCTCGATCATTCTGTCACGGCTACAGATTGTGCTTTTGTTGACATTGTGGAAGATGACCACCGATAAACATGAACTTTGTTGGTCTGTCTCATTTGTTGACAGTTTTTTTTTATTAATTCATTCACTGGTATTGTTTTAATATGTGGTGCACTGATTGAATCGACTGCTTTCAGTGAAGTGACAGAAGTAATTGGCAAATACCTGGAAACTACATTTTTCTTTGTCATTTCAAATCGACTAGATAATGCTTGTCGTCATTTTGAAGCCTCCTGCGAGGAACAATTTATTCCCATTTTATGGAAAATTGAGCTGCAATTAAGGTATAACTGTATTGCCGTGCAGCAAGCTGTATAAAAATGAGCATTCTGTCAAGATGCTTTATGTGTCGACTTCAGTGAAGATCATTATCTGCTGACTGTCGTGTGTGGACGGGGGTTGTGGGAAGGAGTTAAGAGTATGGGGAGACATTGCTGAATGGTGGGAGTGGGTTATAGGATGGGGGCATGTGGATGACGATGGCTGGGCTGCTGACCAAAGCATAGCACTCTGATTTCACTTTCTGGTTCACAGCCTGGCTGCAACCCTCCCCGCCTCCCTTCCTCTCTTGCAGTTATCACCTTCGTTTCACTCTCTCGACTCTCCTTGCGTTTACCCTCACCCTCCCCCGTGCCATTCTTGATATCTCTGAGTTGAGGATGTCAGGTTTACACCGCCAAAGCTGCATGCTAGAACGTGGAATGCCGTTTCCTTCTGGCACCAAAGCAATGTGTCCTATGGCCAAGGAGGAAATGGTCTTTCCGCAAAAAACATTTTGCATCTCCTCTTTGTACCTGCTTTCAGGAAATTCCTCTGCTTGACGTTGCTCAGCCTTCCATTAAAGCTGAGATTCGCTTCGATTGTAAACCCTCATGGAATGTTGATTGTAAATCACATGAAACCTGCTGTTTTTTTCACATTTATGATTTGTGTAAAGAATAAAATATAATGGTTGTTATTGTTTGTTGATGGTTAATGCACAACTCAGGATGTTTTCTTTGTGCAAAACCAATTTAATACGATGTGGGGCTGTACTACTTGTGGTGGGAGAAAAAGAACATTTTGGAAAGGAAGGTTTTTAAAAGCCATGTTTGCAGCAATTTCTTTCCGAGCAGAGCGGAAAGAAAAGGGTATTCTCATAGTTTGTGCTGCAAACTTTAAATGAGCCTCTAATTGAAGAGCAGGCATGTTTACATTTGCTTCTGGATGTTTGGATCCCGCTAGGAAGTGCCGCTTGAGAGAAACGGGGTTACTGTTCTCGTGTTGCCGAGCCGTGATGTAAAGTAGTGGTTACCATAGTGTTGGGGCGTGGCAAGCTTCCGAAGAAGAAGTACAGGGAATGGTTCTGTGAGATGTTGCTGGAAAAGCCCTTGGGATTTAAACCCCATAACTTCAGGAAGCCACGCCCGTTTGCTTCACTCCCTCATGTGGAGATTGCATTACCATTGCTTGAGTGGCTTGGAATTGCCATGAATTGCACAAATAGCTAGCTCTCGAGGATGCTGATGATAGGGATATTCAAGCATATCGCTTAAGTGGCTCCTTTCTTTTGAGGGTTTTAAAGAATGCGTTGTCACACCTCATTCGGTTGACATCTGTTTTGGGGGAGGGGGTGGTGTGGATCATTCCCTTTACAGGTTATTTTGAAATGATCTCTTCAAATAGCTATTTACGTTTGTGCTGATAATGTTCCACCCATGGTTGTTCAGCATTTCAAAGGTTTTGGTGTGGTGCTCGTAAGGGACTAACTTGTATCATTGCTTTACCTTCAAGAGACCTTGGACCTGTGGACTTGAAATTGGATGGCTCGACTGATGCCTTGTCTGCGTTTCCATTTTGTGAGGAAAAATGGAAGCATCGTGGCTTTTCTTGTTCATTTCTCATTGAGAGATTGAGGCAAGATTTTTGCCTTTCCAATTCTGACTGTCGTCTGCAGCACTCGTATTTGTGTGGATTTTAATGGAACAGCCCATGGAAAATATAAAGCGTGTGTATCGAAATGTTTGACTCGAGTGCATTCGTGTTGATTTCTATTTTATTTTTTCGAGTTTATTTTTATTTTATACAGGTATTGAGGCTCACAAATGACCAGAACGACCAGGGGGAAATGGATCAACAGATAAAATGAAGGCAAAGGGGAAACAGTGGGATAACAAACAATATTGTTTTAACCAGACTCGCTGGTGTGTAATGGTTAGAGAGTCCACTCTGAGTCTGAAAGGTCAGTGGTTCAAGTCTTACCAAAGACTTAAAAAAAATGGTGCATGCTGCTTCCTTGCTTGACACTCAGTGTTTTAAAAAAAGGTTAGAGCATGGATAAACAACCAAGGTTGGTAATCAAAGTGCAGGCATTGATGGGCCTAATGGCCTCCTGCGTCAAAAGTTCCTTGTAAGGGAATATATCCTTACTATAATTTGAGGACCGGTGTTTATGTGTTTGTCGTGCTACTCCTCCTACAGTGCTGAGCTGATTACATCCAGTCTTGCTACATAGGATCAGCATAACTCCAAGTAATGTATCGGGGTGTTTTTATCTTTGCCGGTGGTCTTGGGGAGGTGAATGGGGAGATGCAAATTCTCTATGTAAATGTGTATCATGTAGCGCCACCTCCAGATGGGGGAGGGTATTACAAGTTTCCTTCATTTACGGTACAGTATTCCTGTCCCCACGTTTTCCAGTGCTGTGAAGTGTTTTGAATTATAAGCAGGAGGTATGTTTTTGCTTCATGCACGTAACCCGGGGTTTTTTTTTTTTTGCCTGTGCAGAGATGTCAGTTGCCTATACACTGTCTAAATAATGGTGTGCATCAGAAGAACATGTTGCACGCTTGGAACAAGATTGCCAATCGGGCGGGTACTCTGCTAGTTATTATATAATATTGTCGCAGATCCGGGGTTTGAGGCCTGCCACGACAGGGAGCACTTGGATCCCTCCCGAACGCCCGGTCCTGAGGTCACCGGGCACAGATAACTCCGCACACCGGCAGGTTTCTAGACAAGCATGAACGCCGATTGGCACGGCCAAGCCGGGCAGGGTTACACTACTTCGCATGATACCTTACCTGTGGAAGGCTGGCTAATTGGGGTTACGTGTCCTCAGCACACACTCTGATTACTGCCGAGTGTTACAGTGAGTGTGCGCTGGCGAACAAAGCAAATTATTGGGCTACAACTTCTCGTCTATACTTGTATACTGTGTCGGACCAAAAAAGGAAAAGACAACCGAGACAGATTGGAAATGAGGACAAGCAATTATTTATTACACACACAAGCAAGCAATCATTTAAAAGCAAGTATTTATCAGGAAGAAAGCAAAAAGGCACAGAAGAGCAGATTTAACCACAACACATATTCTTATTCAATCTTACTTACACAAAATACTTGGCCATTATTCACTCGGGGGAGAAGAATAAAACAAGGACTTGAAAATAAAATAAAAGTAACATCTGGAGAAAAGAAAAATAGCCTTTTCCTTTCTCCGTCACCTCACACAGTCCCAATTATACAAGAGAATGTGGATGAAAATGGATGGGGAAGATGGGCAGTGGCGATGTGATGCGATGGGGACACGCAACCGTGTCCCTGAGGTGCCCAGACCCAGTAGGCGAGTCCTCCCCGGCGTCCCAGATATGCAAGCCAGATGTGCGTCTCGCCCTCCTCTGCCTCAGATTCTGGTGCCCAGACCCAGTCGGCAAGTTCACTCTGGGGTCGCAGTAATGCGAGCTTTATTGGCAACTAACCCTCCTCTGCCTCAGATTCTTCCTCCTCAGGCCCCCGTCGATCAGGTGGCGCCGTTCACCCTCCTCGTCCTTTGTGACTGATAGGATCGAGAGGGCAAGATGACGCTTGTGGAAAGAGTGTTCTTTTTCCACAGAAGCTCGACACCAACTTCTTGTGAAACCTTCCTTTCATTACCCTCACATGCTTTTGTTCCTTCCCTCACAAGCCTTCTTTGTCTTTGAGTCTTCTGCTCATGCGAGCTTCTGCCGTTCTGCTTCTCTCAGCATTTCTGTTCTCTAAGCCGTCTGCTCAGGAGCTCTTTTTGTCTCTGCTCGTGTGAGCTTTCCCCATTCGCTTGTGCCTTCTGCCTTCTGCTTCTCTCATGATCATCAACCTCCTTCAAGGAACGAACGTTCACTGACGGGCAAATTATCTTGCGTTTTTGTCTGGCCTCTTCTCCTCCCTCTCACGAGCTCTTTAAGTCCCTGTTCGTGCGAGCTTTCCCTGTTTGCTCCTGCCTTTCTGTTTCTTCTTCACATCAGCTCTTTTTTTTCTCTTCCCAAAAGCTTTCTTTCTCTCCCATTAGTCCGAAGCCGAGGGAGTCCATGATGTCACTTGTGGAAAATACCACGCCGTTCCGATGGAACTTTCAACGCAGCTCCTGCCCCTCCCTTTCCATGCCCAAAGCCATGACGAGAGCCCCCAGACCCCTCCCTGCGTGTGCAAAATGCCCACTCGCACTGTACCACGCCTGTGAGAAGCACCGCACCTCGCAGGCCATGACGAGCACTAAGCCTCATGAACATGCATGAGATGTGACATGAACATGCATGTGCGAGCACCCAATAGATTAATGACTACAGACTGGTCGAACATGCACAATTAAACAATGCGCGGATGGAGGGAACACGGAGAGGAACTCTGCCGGACCGAGGGATGACCGAACGGCCGTGGGGCCGAAGGCAAGACCTATGGGGTAAAGAAGGTGAGATTGAAGGTAGCAGAGGGGTTCAACAGAATGATGGTGTGAAGGAGGAAAGATTGAAAGTAACAGAGTGGGAAGGGGAGAGACATTAGATTGGAAAAATAAAGCCGAGCCAACACATGCCCCCTGAAAAGCCTTTTGACAAGGGACCAAGGACTATCTATACAAAGACTAATGAAATAACTGATCCTCGGGTCACCTACATGGCCATGTATGCTCTCCCACTGGGGTAAGTTTTCCAAAACCATAACATTATATAGACCACAGCACAAAGATAGGAGTTACAAGAGAAGGGTGAGAACTGCTCCCATATGTTTCCCCATTGAAGGATGTGATCTGATATGATGTGCTATTGAAAGTCTTATGATCTTATCCCATTTGGTGCCCCATATTTGATCCCATATGATGTCGTATTGGAGAATCTCATCCCATATAATGTCCCATTGGAGGATCTGATCCCATTTGATGTCCCATTGGGGTATCACCATTAATGTTATCTGATAGGGCCACTGTGACTCTTATAGAGCAGGATTGACCCTGAGGAGTCTCGAGGTCGTTGACCCCTTAAGATACTCAACCAATAATACAAATTTGTAATCGAGTCAGGGTACCACCCTAAAGGTTCATTCAAATCCAGGCTTGACAGCTTTGAGGCGAGTGTGTGTACCCTTTGGCCATCCTTTTAGCAGCAATCACCAATGTGTTCCAAGGTCTAACCAATACAAAATCGAATGACCACAGGGAGACATCTGATCATGAACTGACAGTTACCAAAAGACAGATGTTCGATTACAATGTCACAAAGCCTCTCCAGTTCAAGATAGGAAAAGGAAATCCAATCTAAGTAACTGACCATGTCCATCTCCATAATTTTGTTATGAAACCGCCTTTAGATGAAAGCGTCAGTCAGGATACTGAATGTCATTGAATGGAGCAGAAGTATACAAACAATTCTGTAAAGCAAGGTTAAAACTAAAGGACAAAAAAAAAACTGAAAATATTTCAAGACAGAATCTACCACAGTTTAATGACTCAAGAACAGTTACAACAATGATGGCTCCTGAAGTTGTTACACAAAGCCGATTACCTATGCACAAAATGTCATGGATATTGCCAGAGAGAGGGGAGAAACAATGAAGGACATTTTGACTCATGGTCTGCTGCCAATAAACCCGATGTTCAAGGGTGATGTTACTACTAAACCAGCGAAGCACACACTAATCGCAAAACTTGATACTAAACTCACTGTAGAAGAATGCATATTTGAGCCAGTTTCACAGTCACGCAAAGCTGCAATACTTTTAGATTCAACTCTTAGATTCACATCACAAATTTAATGGTGCATTGAGCCATCTCAAAATAACTTTTCCGAAGCTATCGCAAATGTCTATTAAAATGTGCAAGCAGTTTGTATTGTGCAAGTGCTGCAAGTGGTCTTTGATAGCTGTGCTGAATTATCTGTTAATGAATCGGAAAGGCTTCAAAGAGCTTTAAACACTGGAAGTGTCGAGTTAATAAACATTGATCTTGACGTGCCAATCCCTGGTCAAATGCACAAGTTCTGGATCATCATTGAACAAAACCAACTTCCAGCTACTTGCCCACAAACTAGCAGGCTTATAATCTGTTCAGACAAAACTTCCAAGCCATTGCAAGTGGAATGGTTGTGAATGAGGACATTATTCCTGCAGTGCTCCACCCAACCAATGATGCAACTGCAGTTGAACAGCTCATTCGTACAACTGAGGAAGCTGAACATCGGCTTGTGCCCCATGTTAACTGAGCAATCTATCATAAGCCCCATCGTGTTATTCTGTTGAATGGTAGACGTTTAAGTTCTATTGCTGGGATATGCATCCATTTCCCAAGCCAAAGGCTTAAAAAGGGCTTTGGATTTAGTTTAGTATTGGGAACCAACATCGATCAATTACTTTACACCAAAGCTTGGACATACGTTCTGCAATGTTTTAGTGAAGGCTCACATTTTAACTGGAGACGATGCTTCAAGAAAAATTGGTACCAAACATGCAGCACTGAAAGTAGAGCCAGGAAACTTCCTTGTACAATTTGGAGAGACAGGCACCCTCCAAGAGTGTTGAAATGTTGAAAAGTATCTGGTCAGAGTTTGGTCACTAAATTCAAAAGTCGACACTTTTAACGAGCAGAGATATATATCGATTACACAAGGTTAAACAAATATCTTATTGAACTCCCAACAAAGTTGTGCTTGGTCAGAGGATATGTATGCTCCACATTCTTTGTTTATAGGGATGCACTTGCTCTCAAGTAATGACAACAAACTTTGGGTGGGATGAAGTTGATGGATGTTTACAGTCATCTAAATGTCACAGACTATGGGTTAATTGGTAACTATGTGCTGGTGCCACACTTGCAGTTTGGCTGTGGGACAGATGCAAATGAAAGACATCAGGGGTGACATGCTCAGTTTTTTGCAAGTGAGAAACAGAATGTCGCAATTCTTCTTGAAATATTGTTACGAATCTGGCAGCCATGTGCACACAACAGCCAGGTCCTATAGATCAGTTATATCAGTAAGTACGTGTTTCTAGTTAGGGTCCCGTCCCTAGTCGAATGGGAATTGAATGTTCGTGCGCTGCAGAGTTATTTTGATAGTTAGGATTTTTACATCGCTTACAACAACGCCCATCTTCACTTTCACAACAACACTCTGCTCACAGCATTCTTCATGTGCTCGCCAGCGAGCGCGTGCTTGGGTGGAGTTTAACATGAGCATGGCGTCCCTCTTTGGCCAATTGGCAATGAGCGGGCGTCTCACCCGCCCCATCTCCCACTCAGCACCATCGCCATTACGCATGTGGTCGGAGGTGAGGAAGTGGGCGGAGCTACAAACGCCTCCGATCGGGACTCCGCCCAGAAGGGTGGGAGTTGCCCCACCTACCGTGGGTCTGTCCAATGAGGGACCTCCAGCGAATCACGCGATGCAACTGTCCAATCAGGAGGCGAGCTACCTCAGAGCAGACGCTCCACCCCCGCGAGGGGGAGGGATAAGAAAGGTCACGAGCTGCTCGTGAGAGAGAGAAGTTGGTTGGTTCCTGCTGGTTGAGTTCGTGGCTCCTGGTTGATGATCGTGCTGGTCGGAGTTGGCGTTCGTCCTGGTTGGTGTTCGTGTTCATGATGCTCGGGTCGCCGATCGGCGTTCGCGGTTGGCCAAATCGCTCCTTGGATTCTGGAGACGTGGGTTCGAGTCCCACCGAGGCGGGTTGTGTGGGAGCGAGCGAGCTGAGGATCCCGTTTCCTTCCACGGAATCCGAGCTCCACAAGCGCGGGTCGGTGAAGACCGCACGAGGCGAAGAGGTACCAACCAGACCTTGACCCTCAGCTCGCCTTCCCTCTCGAGCCGAAGGGCCGAAAAAAGACCATTGAGGTCCATTTTATTTTTTGGTGTGCCTGTCTGTGTGCGGGCCTGTCTTGCCTAAGTAGAACTGTTAAGTGCCTGTGTTCCTTGTACATTATTTCCCTTGCTATAGTCGTGATAACTCTGCTCTTTTTATGTTCCCTACCCCCCATTGTAAAATAAATACCCCTATTGTTGAATGTACCAGCTCGTTTCTGTGCTTCTTTTATTGGCTTAGCACGGTGTGTGTTGGGAAATTGGGAAGCGGAAAATTGTGCATTTGGTCCGATGGGTCTTGGTCACCATCCGCTCAGGTTACGCACGGTTCGAGCACGATAACGGCTCATTTCACTCGAGGCCTGCCGAGGGTGTGAATTCCCTGGTAGCTTTGACGCGTGGATACTTAGGAATATTGAAGTTGCCAATTAACCCTATTCCACGCGGCCGAATTATTGGTGATTCACGGTCCTGTAAGGGACCCGTGCCTTTCGGAGTTCTCCGAGAAGCACGATCTAGATTCCGGGTGTTTGGAGCAGACTCTACTGCTCCACCTAGTGGTTGTGCTCGCCGCCGACACCCGGCACCACAACAATATTACCTTAATGAAAGAAGTTTAATGATGTGGTGTCTGTAATATTGTCTGCAATGAATTCGGAGAAATTCCCCTGCATGGATATCTGCGGAACTATTTCCTGGTTTGTCGAGTATAGTAGGTATATAATAAAATTATATTCCTTGCTTGTATATTGTTACGGTGCCGGGCGGGCGGCCGCCAACCGACCGCTCTGAATGGAGCCGCAAGTTGAGTTGGCCCGACTGATCGCCTGGAATATAGATCGCCGCCCGGATACCTCCGAGTCGACGGGTCCTTGTACAAGAACCGAAATACGCCAATGGGCAGACCACGTGTGGTAGGGTCGATTGCCAATCTTCAATGTACCTAAATACCCACGTGATTCAACTACCGGGGTATTCCACCCTTGACGGAACCCGTACGGAACAAACCGCCAAGGCGAGCCTGTACCGTGTGCGATTCCGAGCGGCTTAATCGCCGAGAACCGTTGGTCCAAATGTCCCCCTTTTATGGCAAACCAACGGCTTTCTAACTCCCAACACACGAAATGCTCAATCAATGAAAGAATCGATGCGACGAGCTGAAAACATTTAACAATTGGGGTATTTATTAATAAAAATGGGGATCTTGGGAAGCACATAAGAGCAGAACTATACCGACTTAACGAAATGCAATGCAAACATTTACAGCACACAAAGTACTTAACAATTTCCAACTTATTAGACGGGCCCACGGACACACGTACGCACACACACACACACACACACACACACACACACACACACACACACACACACACACACACACACACACACACACACACACACACACACACACACACAAACACACACACACCCAAGAAATGGTGGCTGAGGCCTTTAATAACGAGCTCCAGCTCGGAGGAGAGGTGAGCTGAAACCCAGAGCCTATCTCGAACCTCTCCACCTCGTGTGGTCTTCAAGTTGTTCGGACCCGGGCTCCAGCGAGAGCGAGCTGGATCCAATCGCGTGAGCCACGATCCTCGCCGAGCTCCCGCGGATCCTCCCGTGCTTATCAACACTTGCTGGTGAAACGAGGCGCTGATCCTTTCCGTCGATGCGTCGCTTCCCCGAGGAACCACCTCCAAGAAGAGGTCGATGAGTCTCACCAAACCGGGAACCAAACGGAGAACAAAGAGCTCCACGAACCAAGAAGAAGAGGAAGAAGAAGAAGAAGAAGAAGAAGAAGCCACCATTCGCAGCTCGAGCCGAGCAACCGGCTCAACTTTCTTACAAACAAAGCAGCTCTCCAAAAAGCCTACCAAGCCAAGCAGGACCCGAAGCTCTGCTGAACAACTCCTTTGCAGAAGCAAAAAGCTTCCGAAGGCCTCAACCCTAACCCAAGCCAAGCAGGACCCGACGGCCTGCTGAACGACGCCCCTCAACTCCGAACAAAGAAAGGCTCTCCTCTTTATCCTTCTCCGCCCCCATCCCCCGCGCCCGGCGTGACTCATGCCCTCGTGATCCATCTCCCGCTCAACCACGGGTGGGAGGGAGTTGTTGACATCATGAATCACGGGACGGTATGCCTCTTCTTCCTCTTCGCAGAAGAGGGGAAGGGACGTCTCCATTGTTCGCTCGCTAACTATTAAATCGATTTGCAGCGCATCTAATCGATTTCTGAACATTTAAACAATGGAAGGTGAGAGTAGGGTGAATATACTGGTTCTGGCTCACTTTTCCCCATGTAAATGAATGGGGGATTTTCAGCGATTCATATTTTTTTTTCCCTAAAAATAAACCCCCTTTTTATCCCAAGGTATATTTATTTGTCTCCCCTTTTAACCTGGAGACACTTTTTTTTTTTTCAAATAATCCATGCAATAAGATAAAGATTTGTTAAAGGTGATTCGAAAGAAATATCTGAAACGTCTTATACTCGGGACACTCTTTATCAAATAACCGATGCATATTGTTTAGCTCACTCAATGAACCTATAAAGATTTGTTCATTCTCAAATTCCTTCAATAGTTTAATTTTCTTTGCACAATAATCCCCATCTAAAATATTGAAAAACAAAACATTTGAATCTTTATATTTTTTAAGATACCCCTTTTGTGCCATTACGAAATGATAAACTCTCTCTTCCTCTTATGTGGCGACTTCAATTGTCATCACGCCAGTTGGCTAGGTGTGGGTACCTCTCTCACCTGCCATGGGACGTCAGCAAAAGCTTTCTGTGACTCATTGGGACTGACTCAATCGGTCAACTTCCCGACCCGGATCTCAACCAATGGTACTCCATCTCTTCTGGATCTGATTTTGACAAATTTCCCTGACAATATCTGCTGCTCTTCCTTCGCTCCAATTGGTTCTTCTGACCACGTCCTTGTTAAAGTGGACATCTCTCTGGCTGTCATCAGAGAACCACCTCACCGCCGTCGAGTCTGGCATTTCACTCAAGCCGACTGGCAGGGTCTCCGAGCAGCCATCAAACTTACAGACTGGTCTCCTATCACTACTTTCTCAAACATCAACTCATCCTGGGAATTCTTTCAAAGAAACTTGCTCTCCCTCATGCACAGATTTATCCCCTCTCGTGTTCAGTTGTCTTACCCTTCCTCCCGCCCTTGGTTTACTGAAGCTTGTGGCGAGGCAGTTGTCCTGAAACAACTTGCCTTTGCCTCATGGAAAGCAAACCCAACTGAGGGCAATCTCAGTTCTTTCCACAAAGCTCGGAACAAGTGTGTATCTACCCTCAGAGCCAGAAAACAACATCTTTCTCATCTCAAGTCTGAACTCTCAGACCTCTCTCCCTCCTCAAAATCCTGGTGGCGTTTAATCAAATCTGTTTCTGGTGTATGTTCCCCCTCCATCCCCTCCCTTACCTCAAATGGCCGCACTGCTGATTCCACACGTGATAAAGCTGAATGTCTAAACTCGGTGTTTGCAGCTAAATCTTGTGTCCCAAACCCATCACTATCTCTACCCACTTTTACCCAGTCGCACCCAACTGTCCCTGGACTCTGTATCCTTTTCTCCTGACAAGGTGGAGAGCTTGCTTTCAAACCTCGAGTCAGATTCTGCAACCGGTCCAGACGGCATCAGCCCACGTGTCCTCAAAGCCTGCTCTTCTGCTCTTGCTCACCCTCTCTCTGTTCTATTCACCCTCTCATTTTCCCAAGGTCATCTGCCATCTGCTTGGAAATCTGCTAACATCACTGCCCTGCATAAAAAAGGTGCAAAAACAGATCCCTGTAACTACAGACCAATCCCCCTTCTCCCAATCATCAGCAAGGTTATGGAATCCATCATTGCTTCAGACATGAAATCCTTCCTCTTCTCCAATGGCTTGATTTCCAATCATCAATTTGGTTTCAGACCAGGTCACTCTACCCTGGATATGCTGCTACTGCTCTCCCATCAATGGATGGAGGTCCTCAATGCCAGGCAGGAAATCCGAGCCGTATCCCTGGACATATCACGTGCTTTTGACACAGTCTGGCACCCTGCCCTACTCACCAAACTCTCTTCCCATGGTATTCAAGGCCATCTCCACTCATGGCTCGCAGACTTCCTCTCCTGTCGCAGTCAACGTGTGGCCCTAAATGGAGTTCTTTCATCCCCTCTTCCTGTGCAGGCTGGAGTTCCTCAAGGTAGCGTTCTGGGCCCTGTTCTTTTTTCTGGTTTTCATCAATGATCTCTCGGACTCTCTGGAAAATCCTCTATTTCTCTTTGCCGATGACTCCACCCTCTGCCGTACCATCTGTCATCCCTCAGACCGGCAAGCAGCAGCTTCTTCGCTCACTGCAGATCTGGATAAAATCACAAACTGGTCCAACACGTGGAACATGTCTTTCAATCCACACAAATCTCACACTCTCACTATGTCTCTTCGAAAGGACCGTTTACAAAACCACGACATCCACTTTCTCAACAATCCTCTGGAAGAAGTCTTTTCTTTCAAGCTTCTGGGTCTCACTATCTGCCATGACCTTTCCTGGGAAAGTCACATTTCCAACCTTGCCTCAAAAGCCAGTCGCCGACTGGGAATCCTCCGTCGTGCAAAGTCCTTCCTCGGCCCTCTTGAGCTCCTGACTACTTACAAAGCTTTTGTCCGTAGCCTGATGGAGTACTGCTCTCCCCTCTGGGCTGGTGCTCCTGCCTCCCACCTTTCTCGACTTCACGCTGTCGAAACCAGGGCTTTTAAGATCATTGGCATCTCCCGCAATGAAGCTGAGTCTTTGGGCCTCTCACTCAATCACGGCAGGTTGGTCGGTGGTCTTTCTGTCTTCTACCGACTCCTCTCCAGCCTTGCCCCCCTGCTCTCTCTGCGATTTGTCCCAACCACATTTCCACAGGGCGCTCAAGGTCCGCCAACAACCCCCTTCTGGTAAAACTACCAAAATCACGAATCACTGCTCATCTTCACTCTTTCATTCCTCTTTTTCCCGCCTTTGGAATAAACTTCCTCCTCTATTCTTTCCCATTCTTCCCTCCAGGCTTTCAAAACAGCTGTTCACCACCACCTCTTATCTTCCCCCATCCAAATCCTCGATCTTTTCTACCCCGATAATCCACCCATGCCCACTTCCTTCAATTCTCCTGCTTTCCTTCCTGAAAGTCCCTGTAATGTCCATCTTCTCCTCGCCATGTTCCCCGTCCCATCCCCATCCCTCTCCCTTCCACAGTTCACCTGTGTCTGTTCCCCAATGTTTTGTCCCTTCCACTCCCACCCCTCTTGTCTCATGCCTCCTTGCTGTGAGTTGTGTGTTAGCTCTCATACGAGCCTCGACCAAGGTATACAAAAAAAAAAAAAAAAAAAAAAAAAAAAAAAAAAACTTCTCTTAATGATCTCATCTGGCCACCGCCCGAGTTGCAAATCATTTTTGTGTATAAACCACGCCATAAAAAAAGTTTTGTTTCAAATGTTTTCAGTTCATGCCGTGAAAATGAGGAAGTGTTTTTTTTGACACGGTCGTGCTGTGAAAATGAGGAAGTGTTTTTGGACAGTCATGCTGTGAAAAAAAAAAACAGGAACTATTCTGTGAGACAAGGTCTCGTGTTTATATTTTATCTCAGAACACGAACTGAAAACATGTTTAATCAAAACCATTTTAGGGTAATTTAAGTATGTTTTAAAAATGATTCATACAATTTGAGAACATATCTCCCAGTTATTTTCCAAGCTGTCTCACCCGAAGCGTCATTTCCTGTGGCCACACCCAATGATTAAGCAATCTCCTCATCCTTGCTTTATAAGTGATTCGCCAGACAAAGTTTCTGCCAGACGGGATTTTCATTTTTACAACTGAGACATGAGCGATCTTTCTTCCGCGAACAAAACAGCTCAACACAAAGTTGGTAAGCCTGTGTATAGGTTCCTCTTTGAACGATGAAGCAATTGATTATAAATTAAATCGTGATAATTCTGATATATATATATATATATATATATATATATATATATATATATATATATATATATTTTTTCTTGGCAGGTCCTTGGAAGAAGAGCAGTTTACATATCACGACGAGGTGCATGAAATTAATGCTCTTATTGAAGAGGTCAATTATCTTAGAAGAGAATTGAAAAACATTTTTAAAGACTGACACGACGTCTTATCACGGCCTCTGATCTTTTTGCCATCTTGTACCAATGGTAAAAAAAAATGAGACATGGACTCACTCTCTTCCGATGAAGATAACAACTCACTACAAAGTTGGTAAGTTTGTGTATAGGTTCCTCTTTGAATGATGAAGCAATTGATTATAAATTAAATCGTGATAATTCTGATATATATAGATATATATATATATATATATATTTTTTTTTTTTCTTGGCAGGTCCTTGGAAGAAGAGCAGTTTACATATCACGACGAGGTGCATGAAATTAATGCTCTTATTGAAGAGGTCAATGATTTTAGATGAGAATTGAAAAACATTTATAATGACTGGTACGAAGTCTTATCACAGCCTCTGATCTCGAATAAATTAAACCAATGGTGAGACACGTGTGTGTGTGTGTGTGTGTGTGTGTGTGTGTGTGTGTGTGTGTGTGTGTGTGTGTGTGTGTGTGTGTGTGTGTGAATATATGTGTGTGTGTGTGTGTGTGTATATATATATATATATATATATATATATATATATATATATATATATATATATATATATATATATATATATATATATGTGTGTCTGTGTGTATATGTGTGTATGTGTGTGTGTCTCTTTCCTTGTCTGTCTCTCTCTATCTCTCTCTGTCTGTCTTTCTACCTACCTCTCTCTGTCTGTCTCTCCATCTATACCCTTGACTTATTATTTTTTTTTTTCAGCTCGATCACACAACATCAGCTGTTGAAGCAATCTGGTACAACACATGATTTTCTGGAGGTAAAAGTTTCTGAATTATTATTTAGTTATTCTTTTATTAATATCACTCTCTCTTTGGAATGTCGTCTTATGTTGGTTGCATCATTAGTTTGGACGCGGTTTTGCCAGTACACTGGAATTCATTTTATTGGCCTTGAAAGGATGACAGGCTGAGTCGGCCTCCTGGTGTGTTAATTCAGTGGTCAACGAGGTTTGAACTTAGAACCAACACCAGGCTTACTCATATTACCATGTAATTATCTTTATAAAACCTAATTATTATCCACTTTTTGTTTCAAAACAGAATATGGTGTCTGAGTTTCAACATCACAAGACATCTGAAGAAGATTGCTGGGAAAGATTATACATTTTCGCAAATGAATATTTAATATTTGCAATTTTGATTAATTATATTTGTTTTGTTTACAATTACTTGATTTTGAATTTCAAAAAAAGGATCAAGACATTAAGGGGGGGTAGGTGCGCTCCCCCAATGACCCATCACCCCCTCATCCCACCCCTCCCCTCCCCATGTGTGTGTGTGTGGGGAAGGGTGGGGGTGGGATGAGGGAGGTGGTGGGTAATTGGGGGGGGAGCACAGGGGGGATGAGTGGGGTGGGGCTTGTGTGGGAGGGGCTTGTGTGGGTGAGGTTTATGTGGGCGGGGCTTCGGTGGGGCTTGTGTTGGCGGAGTGTGTGTGGGTGGGGCTTGTGTGGGTGGAGCTTGTGTGGATGGGACTTGTGTGGGAGGGGTTTGTGTGGGTGGAGCTTGTGTGGACAGGGTTTATGTGGGCAGGGTTTATGTGGGTGGAGCTTGTGTGGGCAGGGTTTATGTGGATGAGGGTTAGGCCAAAAAAAAAAAAGTTGCATTGGCGTAACGGGTCACTGAAAAATAGGGTAGGTCGGTCGGGATCTTTTTTTATTTATTTATTTTTTTCCTAATAAATCCCTCCCAAAATCTCCCCCGGCTCGAGTACCACCCTTTTTGTCGGCGGGTTCTGTCCGAAACACTTCCGGGTTTTTGCGATCGCGATCGCAATCAACAAGATACTTGAAAACGATAGCAAAACAACAAAAATAGCAATAAATTTTTTTTTTTTATATTTTTTTCAATTTTTTTCGGCAAAATTTTTCGATAGCAAAAAAACAAAAAAAAAAACGTAGGGTCGGCGGAATTTTTAGGGTCGGGCGGGTTACGCCAATGCAACATTTTTTTTTTGGCCTTATGTGGATGAGGTTTGTGTGGATAAATGGATGGGTGGATGGGTGGATGGGTGGAGCTTGTGTGGATGGGTGGATAATTTTTTAATTAAATAAACATGTTGTGTGTGGGGAACTAATTAACTAATCACTAATTATGTGAATATGATGAATATGGATGGAGCTTGTGTGGAGCTTGTGGGGGGTTGTGTGTGGTGGGGTTTGTGTGGGGTTTGTGTGGGGTGGGGTTTGTGTGGAGCTTGTGTGGGGTGGGGTTCATGTGGGTGGGTTTTGTGTGGGCGGAGTCAAAAAGGGGCGGAGTCAAAAAATTTCAAATTATCTTTGTCTTTTGTAATTCCTGTGAATAAAATGAACCTAAAATCTCTTCCCCTTCCAAATCATATATCTTATAAGTCCAAGGAACCGTATCTATTACATCAACAATTTTAAAAAGTTTGTTCGTCCATCTTTTAATATAACCTTTTTCAAAATGAGATTTCCACCTATATATTCTTACGATATCACCAACTTTGAACTTAGGTTTTCTGACATTAATCTCTTTTTCATATTTTAATTTTGTAAATGTTTCTGATGGTTTCATATTTGTTGACGTGTGAATCGTGTCATTATACTTATCCACAATATCCTGAATAAAAGATGACCATTGTTGTGAACCGAGTTGTGTGAATTTTTTATATAGTCTCTCTTTTAAGGTACGATTAAAACGTTCAACAACAACTGCCTTCCCTTCATTAAAGGTACTGTATAATGTAATACTGTTATTTTTTAGAAAATTCATAAATGTCTTGTTATAAAACTCTCTACCCTCATCAGTCCAGAATTTTTTAGGTTTTCTCTTACTTTTATTAAATATCTGTTGAAAGGCCAACATAAGAGTATTACCTGTTTTGTTTTTTAATGGTACAACCCATGCGTATCTACTCCTCAAATCAATAACGGTCAAAGCATACTTGCACCCCTTATCATTATTGAGTTCAATCAAATCAGCAGACCAGATATAATCTACTTCCTTGGAATAAACTTTCCTTCTCTGAAACTTTGTGAATATTGGTTTATGTAATTCATCAGCTAATTGCTCTTCAGTCTTAATGACATCATTAGAGCCTATAAGTTTTTTTGAATTTCCAAGTCCAAGTTTCAATTCAGCACTGATCATCTTCTTCACAATGAACCGATCAACTTTTTCTCTCAAGGTTGGATTTTGTATCAGAGACAAATTATACAACATTTCTCTATCAGCTTCATGCTTTTCTTCCAACGTTGTGGTATTCCTATAATCAATATCGTGTCTCATGCACACTTCATCAACTCTATTGATGGGTTTACTCCAGGATTTAGGATTGTCTGCCTCATCTAATTTTTTATCCAAGTTTGTGCCTGGACCACAGAAAGAATACCCTGGAAGATGTAATTCCCCTGGTATTCCAGTAGTTGTAAATTTACTTCCTGATAAAAACTTTTGTATATCTCCTCCTCGTTTGTGTTTGGAGATAAATTGATTTTTTTTTGAATCACACACCGAACATATACCTTTTTGTATAACCCTGTTATTTTTACTTTTAATATATGAAATATTTTTAGTATTAGTTTTCTTTTTACATTTGAGACAATAACTCATTTATTTATGAGAAAAATTCCTGCAGAGTGCAAAAACCTTTTTAGTTTCCAACATGCACATTTGAATCTTAATTTTTAAAACATAAAGAATCCTTAGAAATGCCTTCACTCTCTCCTCCATTTATTTAAGAAAAAAAATGAAAAACATGAATTAAAATGAATAGCTTGTCGATGTCAATAGTCTTGTCGAAAGTATTGCAAATAGACTTGTCAATTCTTTGTTTTCCTCCTCGGTGGGTTGAGTTATTTTCTGTAATACCACCAATCTTTTTTTAATCTCACTGGTTTGCATATTTTGATATTTATTTTGTCTCGCTCTTTCCTCCCTCTCCTTCTCTCTCTTCTCTCTTTCCTCCCTCTCTCTCTTCTCTCTCTTCTCCCTCTCCTCCTTCTCTCTCTTCTCTTTTTCCTCCTTCTCTTTCTTCTCCCTCTCCTCCTCTCTCTTCTCCTTTTTCTCCTCTTTCCTCTCTTCTTCAACTCCTTCCTCATCCCTTATTATCCATGAATCGCTTACACCCCATAGAATATCATACATATATTCATCAGGATTTCTTGTAATTCCTGCATCCAAAATAATTTTTTTTACAACAGGAAACCAATAAAATTTCTTTTGAATTTCTAAAAGAGCCTTACCTTTTCTTAACTTTATAATTTTTTCATTATTTAACATTCTAATTAAATCTAAAGTTGTCGGTTTATCAACATCAGCATAATGCCAATCTTTTATTGAAAATACCTCATTCTTATGTTGTAGAACATATTTATTAAAATACCGAATACCCTTTTCTTGAAGGTATGCTTGGACACAGAAATGATAATTTTCTTGAAGCCTTCTTGCTGTCATTTATGTATTAGAAATATATGTTAGAATAATATTATGGCACGAAACACCTCCCCATCTTCCCATAGTTAAATCATTTTGTATTTCCTTACTTATTATATATAATCCTGTTTTTCTGTTTTCATGATATAAACAAGGGCAAAACCATTATTATATTTACCCTTATTAAATTCTTTTATTTGTTGTTTACTAATCGTGGCCCCACAAAACTCATTCTCGATACCAAGTGGATAATATTCTTCCTTACGAGACTGATTTAATTGTTCCAGGTCTTCGAGGTTAATTTTAAATGACCAATTATACCCTAAATCATTCATATCATACCCCCATTGTTCTATTCTCATACAAACGATACGCCCTTCTTTATAAAAATTTATTTTAATTCGAACTGTGAATTCTGTATGACCTGGAGATAATATCAACACTTCTGTATCTTTGGAATACACGGCCGTTTTATTTAACGTTTTAAAGGATATATATTGTGATAAATCGCTTAATCTCACCAAGTCATTCGCGTCAGTCGGGCTTGGATAATTTTTTAATTTATAAGCATTTTTCATGTTAATATTTTTGGTTATATTATATTTATGTCGTTCAGCCTGTGCCTTTGTGTAATAATTTGATAAATCAATATCCAGTTCTTGAGATACACCAAAGATAGAACCATCTTTACCAACATAAGTCATTTATATTAGATTAAAAATAATATCATAAAATTTTTTATTTTTGTTGAGTTGAAATAACACATATAGACATAATTGACCACAACACTTGGGATTTAATTCTTGGACTTGAAATGTTTGATAAACAGCATTCTGTATGAATTTTATGACTTCAACAGGTGGTGGAAGACCAAAACTATCAAAATAATATTTGTCTTGACTATTAAAAATACAAACCCAATGAGAACCGTTCGCATTATTATCTTCTAAGTTCATAATAATATTCTTTGTATGTTTCGGCACATTTGTTAATTCATCTCTCATACAAATAACCACATGATGAATTTTCAATTTCTTACAATATTTGACAAGTTGTAAATTTGATGTTGTATTCTTTCCAAATTATTTAAAGCACTCATCAATGCTCATTTATTTATTAGAAGGATATAATCCATTACCTCTTTTCGTTAATTTTACACCTGCTTGTGGTATAGAAGAAAGCATATCTCCAACTAACAATCTCGCTTTATCAGGCAGACCTTCAAGTTTTTCAGCAAAATCTACAATTACACCACTTCCACTAATTTGTTTCTCCAACTCTTTGTTATGTCTTTCCAATTCTTTTTGAGCCTGGAGTTGAGCCTTCCTTTCGTTGGCAGTTTTCACCACTGTTGAAATACCACCCGTCAATGCTCCAACCGCACTTAAACCAGCAAATAAAGGAATTAGAAATGGGAGAAATCCTCCACTCGTCTCTCTTATTGAATATTTTTTCAACATTGGTTTTGTCATTTTAATTTTAAGTGAGCCAGTGTCATTCAAGATTTTAACCTGTTCTCTTGTGAGCAAAACATCAATTCTTACTGCTCCTTTTCTCTGAATTGTATTAACGTTAATCGTACAAGGCTTTTGATTTTGAACACAAGATGATAGTTTATGAAGATTGATTTGATTAACATATACCCCAGTTGGTACTTTGCCACTCATTTATTTAACAAAAAATTATGTGAGACTAATCATCACACCATTATCTGTATTAATCTGCAATTCTGTTTCTTCCAAAAGCAAACAATATGTATCAACTTATTCACTCTCTCCTCTTTCAATGTATAGGGAAGTATCCACTCGATTAGACTTTATAGTTTCCTTTTGAGCGCTCAGGTCAAACGCATAGATTGTATACAAACTTTTAAATGCTGTCATATCTAAAATAGGTTCTTTATTTCCATTACTTTCACACACCTTTTGGTAAGACTTGTATGCTTCAGCAAAATCATTTTTTCCCAATTAATTTCCAATCTATCTCGTGGATAAAATGTTCCATCTAGAGAAACGCGAAGTTGTTTCACCTTAGCATTATCACTCAATGCATTATTCTTATCAGTCGCAGTATCACCATCAGGCTTTTTAAAAATGATCCACAGATATCGTGGCTTTCCTTCCAGAACACCCAAATTCCACGTGTAAGTAGTTTGGTTGAGTTTAACGTGTTGACATCTTCTTTTGAGGTATGATACACTGAGTGGTTTCTTTGAGTTAAGTCTTCGATTCAACATCTCTTCTGTTTTAAGATTAGGAGTATATTCACTGATATACCAACTCATCTCCTCAATTACAAATTTATTCTGTTCACCAAAAGCACTACCAACACCAAAAAGCAATCTATTTTCATTATCATTCCTTTGCAGTTGAAATCTAATTTTAAGACCATACAGAACTTTATCATGATCACAAAATCCAAATATACCTTTAAGAGGAACTGCCACAGTAAAACTATTTTCTGCTTTTGTATCATCATTATACATTCCTTTCCTTTGAGTATATCCAGGGTCTGTGTTTGTTCCCGTTGACATATCAGGAATAAAACCTTCGACAGACCCCTTTCCCATTCTATCACTGAATGTATAGAGTGTAAATTTCATCATTTCAGATACAGTAGAGACATAATGAACCGCTTCAACTTCTTGTGTTCCAATATACAAACGCACACTATCAAACATTTTCCAGAAGAAATCATTTACAAGTGTAGCGTTAGTGTTATTCCCAGCTTTAGTGAATTTAAATTTACACAACAAGAAACTTTCAGAGAGATTCAAATAGGTTTGTTGATTATTTATTTCAAAACTTTTTGTACCATTCATATTCCAGTCTGTTCCAGTTATTTCAATTACCTTGAAGTAATCTTTGTTAGTGGAGTTTGAGATAATCATAGTATCATCCAAATCATAGATACTATCAATTGCTTCCATACTTGTATTTATTTAGGAAAAAAGATGTTAAAACTTTTGAAACCCTGATCCAAGTATTCGAATTATTTTCTGTCGTTCTTGGGGGGACAACTGAGTTTTGCCTTTCTTAATTTCTTTTATTGCTTGTAATTTATGAGATTCCTTCTGGGCATCTTTTATGCTCTTTACAGCACCTGCGACATTTCCCACAGCAGAAGCAGTTGAACCAATTAGATCTTTATGTTTAAGAATAGTGAACCAATACCCATTAGAGTATCAATTATCCCATCTCCTCTAAATTGATGTCCAACACCCCTTTGTCTCTTAGGTTTATAGTATCCTCTACCAAGATACATACCTTTACCCTTATAGTATGGGGAAAGGAACATCCCATCCCCTGTAATTATTTTATATTTTCCCAACTCGTGTTTCCTCACAATAACCATCGTAATTATTTATTGGAAAACTTCACGTAGGTGAATTCTGATGGATATAACTTCTCCATTAAAAGAAATCATACGATTATCTTGGTCGGTTATCCTAAAATTTACTCTGTGTATGGTTTTTCCTGACACAGGGAGATAAACCAAATTTTTGGGTTTCATATTGAATTTATAACCAATTGGGGTTGAGTATGCGCTGAATGAAAATATTGCATTTGTTTTTTCTCCATCATTATAAGCACCATCAATCTAATCACAGTGAATTAACACCGAATTTATTCCTGAGGATATTTGAATGATATTATCACTGTAAAACGTCCCATTAGTTTCAATCTTTTTTGAGGAGAAACCCAATAACTCTGTAAATGAATTATCAATTGTGAAATCAACCTTGTAGTTATTTTTAACTTTAATCGTTGATTTTGAAGTATGTTTTTGAATGTCTATAACAATATTTTTGATTCATCACCCTGTTCTTTCATAAGACGAGCAATTTCGGAAGATATTTGAGAAATCTCATATGCTCCGGGTGAGACTGTTATCGTTTTGTATCCACTTCCGAGATTAAAACTAAACTTGTCATTTTTATCAGTTATATTAAATAAGGTATTATAAGTTTCCATGGACAATAAAGATGCCTCATATTCTTTTGTTGGGTCAAGTTGTAGTGGATAATGGAATGAAGATGTGTGGTCGCTTGTTGTGAAATTGAAACTAAGGATTGTGCTTCTCATCCTATTTAATATGAGATAAAATGTCTTTATATTGATATTTATTAATTATTTTCATGTTCATCAACTGGTCTAAAATGGCTGATGCTTCATTAAAACAATTGTTATTTCCAGCCTTCTTACTACCTAACAACAATAACGGTTTATTAACTAATTGCGATGGGTCATTTGGAAGAAAACTAATACCTGAACCAAGGATACTGAAAGCCTGAATAATGTGTTTCTCCTTCTTATTTTTCCTACTTTTACTAGAAATACTAACCCTATAATTTAGAGTGTTCAGCAGATCAATATATACTCTATCATCATTATTTTTCATATCCAATGGTTTATCAATATACTTTGATTCATCCCTCACAGTTGAACCTTGTCTTCCATCTTTTGTGAGAAGAAACATTAATCTCGGAGTTAGTTTAACAGGGGGTTGAGCAGAACCTAAGAACCTTAATTCATCATTAAATATCAATACCTTTTCTTGAACAAGATGAAATATTGCTGGTTGTTCTGTTGGAATGAGTCCTGCTTTGGTTTTTGAATCCACTGAATATTCATTGTTTTGAAGAGCATTCACAATATAATCAGGGGGTTGATTAATCTCTTCCAGTTGTTGAAATAAACCTTCATCATCATATACCTTTAATTCTAAATGCTCTAATTCTTCCTCCGTCATTTGATCAAAATCTTTCAACATTTGAAGTTTTTTAGGAGTATATTCTACTGTGGGAACTGTGGAAACATCTTTCATTTTTTCTTGGGAAGTTTTTAAAAGTGGTTTAAAAAATTTCTCTTGTTTTCTTTCAAATGCTTCTTCACCCGTTAGTTTCTGTCTGCGTTTCTTCTTTATGTCTTCCTGCTGTTTTACAACTTTTGAAACCAACTCTTGATGTTCCTTAAATCTTCTTGCTCTTTCTTTTGCATCCATTTATTTATTGTAAAATATCATTTAATGAATTGTAAAGATCAACAGGGAAATTTTCCTTTTCTTCATCATTCAAGTAGATGTGTTCAAATAAATCCTTTTCTTTAAATATTTCATCAAATTCTTTATTAACATTAATGCGAGTTGTAATTTCTTCTTCACTAATACTTGCATCTCTGCTTTTCATACGTTTGCGTTGAGTTTCTTCATCAACATCAAAACCGAATGATAAAATCTTCACTCCGCTCAGATGTTTAATAATTTGTCTCGTTCTTTCTGGATTGGTTTCAAATATCCCAAGACCACCAGATTTTAGTTTCCTGAACTCACTCTTACAATGTGAATATTTTGTTGTACCAAGAGAAACCTCCTCAAATATTTGACCTTCATTCCTCAATCGCATATGTTCCTCCACTGAAATATAGTGATAATCTTCACCTTTTACTTCTCCAGGTCTTATTGCTCTAGTTGTTGTTAATACAATGCATATCACGGGGTGTTTTTTTAAGTAAATTTACAATATTCTCATTTGTACTACACAAGAACCTTGATTTATGAAATTTTTTCCAGAAGCAGATTTACCCACAAGATTTACAATAATAGTTGTCATTTATATATGTAATTGTTTATAAAACAAAAAATATATCCCTTAATATCTCATCTTGTTTCACAACAATATATTTATATTTTTCAGTCGTGTGCTTCATGTAATCCTCAAATTTCTTTTTACTACATAATGTAGAACAATTATCTCTCCAAAAATTATTGATATCTATTGAATTTAACTTGAATAAAATAAAAGTATTAGCATTGTTTCTGATGGAACGACGAGGAAGTTGAAAGTACGATTGACTAAGATAAATACAATTACAAGAAGAATGTCTCCCTCTTGTGTAGTAGCTGTCCATTACCGTTTGGTTTCTCTCATTAACACAATCATCAAAGATAACGAGGTTCTCTTTTGATTTATCCAAATCTTGGGGAGACGGTATATCATCCGTATTATCACTAAGAATACAAGTTATAGGATTTGATTTCTTTTACATCTCTGTGTATCACAAAATAGTTGAATTATATCTTCAATGTTGTAATCATTTAGGTTTTTTTGACGTTTAAATAAACCGATTATATCTTCTTTTTGAAGACCAGCATTAAAACCTTGTGAGAGTAGTTGATACTCTGGTTGAAAACTCGACTTTGTGAAAATTATTAAATTATCATAATCTAAAAAGTTGGGAGTGAGGAGCATCTTTAAAAGTAAGCATGTTTTTCCACATCCACTTGAACCAACTATGAGACATCTTAATGAATTTGGGAGATTTTTATGGTTGTTAAATTTTATCTTATTTTCCCAAATGGGTAAAAAATCATTCATTTATATATTTGGAAAACAGGTTATTTAATTTATTATTGGCTTTTTTAGAAACTCTATATTTTATCCTAAGTTCAGGTTTAATTTCAAGATAATCCATTATTTTATTTATACAATATCTTGTGTTGATATTTCCCTGAAAATTACATCCATGAATAATATATAACAACAATCCTTTGAACATTTCTCTTATACGTTTCTGTTTCTTCCCTTGTAAGGAAAGGTGTGTTATCACCCTCATACTTTACATTCATTTCTCTAATCAATCTTGTAAAGTAATTCATTTTTGGTGTAAATCTAAAAGAATTATTTTCCTTTTTATATTTTTGATTATCATTAATTAGAAGATAATCACAGAATATACATTGTTTATAGGCTTTTGACTCTGTGTTTAATCCCCGTCTTTCACACGCAGGACAATTCTCAAATTTGTCATATGGAGAATCAGGAAAGTCTAGCATATTTATAAAGTAAAACTTTACTTAAACTGAAATTCATCTATACTTTCAGTTGTATATTGACTCATATTTAATAATATTACCATCGATATCAATATACTTTTTTTCATTACCAGATTCAACGACAACATTTTTTATATTAAAGGTAATTTTAAAATGATCGTTAACTACTATTGAACGAAATGTCATTTCACCTGATATATTAACATCCTTTATTTCATCAGGATTTACATCTTTAGGGTTGTTGAAAAAAATACAAATTTCTCCTTGCATATTACAGATGGTCTTATCTTTTCTTTCTAAAGCTTCATCCATAAGGTTTTTGTTTTTTGATACTTTTTCTTGTTTCATTGCTTTTTCTAGTTTTGAATATATTACCAGGAGAGGAGAAACTTTTGTTTGAGATACTTTATTTGATGTTCTACCAGGTATACTAAAAGCCCTTCCACTGAAGGAAATTGAAGAACTCATATTATTTACCATAATTGTTTTTATCCAATAGTTGTTATATTTATCTTTGTTCAATTTTACATCCTTGACATATTTCTCAGTATCTTTAACAAATGAAGAGATTGATTGAAACTTGTCTTTTGTGTCTTGAAACATTGTATTTATTAAGTGAAAAAGTTGGAGGATAAAATGGTTTTAAGCACAGATTCACCTGTAAAATAAACGAAATTTTCATCAAGAAAATTTTAGTTTAAGCAAAGATTTATTATATAAATATGGTGAATACAACATACTGCGATGTTTGTAATCACAAATATAAACATTATAGAAAACACCTCCGAACCAACAAACACACATTTAATCTATTTCATAAAATATCTCCTCTTGAGTTGGAAAGAAAACATTGTGATATCTGCTCAAAGGATGTTTTGAAGAGTAGTTATAATAGACATCTTCAATCACAAAAACACAAGAAAAATGAGTTTAAAGTAAAGGGAGACTATTATATTGAAAACACTGATGGGGCATTTAAAGGGCATATAAAAATAAGGATTTTTCAATTTGGACAACCCGGTCCATCATCAATAGCTGAATCAATTGAAATAGTGAAACCTGATGTTGAAAAAGTTATTAAAAAGACATTAAAAGAAATGAAAACTTTAAAGTTTTATATGGGAGTGAAAATGAATATGAAAAGACAAGATGAAGAACAAACTCCTTATATGAGAACAGATCTTCATTTTATAACATCATTTCAAGATTTTTTTGAATAGTGGGGTTTATGAAGAACTATCAAAGCAAGAGGAGGATGTTGATAATACAGTGGTAGGAAGTGGATTCAATATTAAAAAAAATCATCTCTTTAGATATACACATTCTAAAATCAAACCCTCTTAAAGCTTCTTCTTATATTGAATTACCAAAAGATATAAAACTAAAGAAGGCAGTTGTTAATATTAAGAACAATGATAATAAATGTTTTCTCTGGTCTGTTCTTGCTCACTTTCATCCACCAAAATGTAATTCAGAAAGAGTAAAACAATATATGAAATATGAGAATACCTTGGACATTAAAGATTTTAAATTCCCAATGCCACTAACAGATATTCCTAAATTTGAGATAAAGAATAATCTTTCTATTAATGTATATGGATTAACGGATACAAACAAAGTTCAAATATTAAAAATTTCAAACAACTATAAAAATGAAGAAACACACATTGATATTTTATATTTTAGTTTTGGAAATAATTCACATTACACATACATCAATAATTTATCAAGATTAATCTCTTCTCAGGTATTCAGAACAGCAAACAAAATATATCCTTGTAAGCGATGTCTTAATTCATTTCATACAAAAGAACGATTAGAACAACATTCAAAATATTGTAGTAATCATAAATCAGCTGTAATTACAATGCCTAAACCTGGTGAAAAGATTTCTTTTGAAGATTATAATAAATCTATCATGCACCCATTTGTTATATATCCTGATTTTGAATGTATCCTTAAAAAGATAAATACTGCTTCTCCTAATCCAAAAGAATCATATACAAATAAATATCAAAAACATATTCCTTGTGGTTTCTGTTATTATATCAAATCATCTGTTGGAGAAAAGTATAACAAACTTGAACATTATAGTGGAAAAAAAGCTTCACAAGTGTTTGTAAAACGATTAGAAAAGGATTGTATAAGACTCACTAAATTAATGAAAGAAACAAATGAACCGATGAAATTAACCAAAGAAGAAAAATTAGAATTTAGAAAGAACAATATCTGTCATATTTGTGAGGGGGAAATTAAGGAATCTAAAGTTAGGGATCATTGTCATCTTACTGGTAAATATAGAGGTCCCGCTCATTCCTGTTGTAATCTTAATTATAAATTACCTTCTTTTATTCCAGTCTTTCTTCACAACAGCACCAATTATGATACACATCTATTTATAAATGAACTTTCAAAAACACCAGGGAATATTTCTGCTATAACAAACACAAGTCAAAAGTATATTTCCTTTACAAAAATGATATTCACAAAACCTTTAACTCGTATTAGGTTTCTAGATTCTTACAAGTTTATGGGAACACCACTTGCCTACCTCGCATCAAATCTAAGCTCCACGGACTCTTTTCCAAATCTTAATTCATTCTTTCCAAAAGAGGAAATTCTCACTAAAGAGGAAATTCAGATTAAAGAGAGAATTCAAAGTAAAGAGGAAACTCTAATTAATGAGGAAATTAATGAAGAAATTCTAACTGAAGATGAAATTCTAATTATATAGAAAATTCGAACAATGAATGAAATTCTAACTAAAGAGGAAATTCTGATTAAAGATGAAATTCTGATTAAAGAAGGAATTCTCACGAGAGAGGAAATTCAAACAAGCAATGAAATTCAAAGTAAAGAGAAAATTCTTACAAGTAAGGGAATTTATCCTTATAATTATATGGATTCATTTATGAGATTTAAAGAAACACAACTTCCTTCAAAAGAAAGTTTCTATAATAACCTTTATGAAGAAGAGATAAGTGATAAGGAATATAAACACGCACAAGAAATATGGAAAATATTTAAGATAAAGAACCTTGGAGAATATCATGATTTATATCTAAAAACAGATGTTTTATTGTTAGCTGATGTGTTTGAAGCTTTTAGATCACTCTGTCATAATAAAAGTTGTTATGGATTAGATCCTGCCCACTATTTCACAGCTCCTGGTTTAGCTTGGAGTGCAATGTTGAAAATGACAAAACAAGATATAGATTTAATCAGTGATGTTGATATGCTTTTGATGATTGAGAAGTCCAAGAGAGGTGGAATATCACAAGTATGTTCAAAAAGATATGCTAAAGCAAATAATAAATATCTTCCAAATTATGATAGTGAAAAAGATAGTAATTATTTGATGTATTTTGATGCTAATAATTTGTATGGATGGGCAATGTCTCAATCTCTGCCTTCTGGTAAATTAGAGTGGGTGGAAGAAAAGGATTATGAAAAGGCTTTGATGAATATTGTTATTTCTTCTCAAGAGGAATTGAATGACGAAGAAGAAGGTTATTATTTTGAAGTTGATTTGAGGTACCCGAGTGATCTTCATAATAAGCATAAAGACCTTCCTTTTGCATGTGAGAAAGAAACCCCAAAGAAAGAATGGTTCAGTGATTATCATAAAAGTTTTAATATTAAAGGCAAATCAACAGAAAAGTTATTAACAACATTCTATGATAAAGAGGGATATGTTTTGCATCAGAGAAGCTTAAAACAGTTTTTGAGAGAAGGATTGAGAGTAGCTAAAATTCAGAGAGTTTTAAAATTTAAACAAAGTCCTTGGGTGAAAAAGTATATTCAATTCAATACAGATATGAGAGCAAATACAAAAGTAAAATTTGAAGGGGTCTTTTATAAATTAATGAATAATGCTGTATTTGGAAAGACTATGGAAAATGTTAGAAACAGGCAAAACATTAGATTCGCAACATCTTGGAAAGAAGCTTCGAGATTGATAAATAAACCAAGTTTTGAGAGAGAAGAGGTTTTTTCAGAGAACTTTTCTGCAATTCATATGAAAAAGGAAAGTATTGTAATGGATAAACCAATTTATATTGGAACAGCAGTTCTTGATTTATCAAAGATATTGATGTATGATTATTTGTATTATGACTTAAAGAAAGAGTATGGTGAAAATGTTTCATTGTTGTATATGGACACTGATAGTTTTATCCTAGATATAAAAACTGATGATGTTTATAAAGATATGAAGAAAAATATTGGAGTATATGATACAAGTAATTTCAGCAAGAAGAGTGAGTTATTTTCCAAAAAGAATGAAAAGGTTATTGGTAAGTTTAAGGATGAGTTGGGTGGAAAAGTAATGAGTGAGTTTATTGGATTGAGAGCAAAGGCATATGCTTATAAGTATGGTGATCAGATTGATAAGAGGTTAAAGGGAATAAAGAAATATGTAATAAAGAAATCAATAACTTTTAGAAATTATTATAATTGTTTGATGAATAAGAAAGAAGAATATAGGAAAATGAATACAATAAGAAGTTATAAACATAACATATATAGTGAAGAAGTAAATAAAAAGGCATTAAGAGCCTTTGATGATAAGAGATTTATTTTAGATAATGGAATAGATTGTGTTCCATATGGATATTGTATGATAGAGTGAATAGAATAGATTGTGTTTTAACGATGGGAAGATGGGTTAGGGTTTTTTAAGGGCTACCGCCACGTTTTTTTGCAATATATAAATGGTCAAACCAAGTATTAATCAAACTAAAGAGTGGAGAAAATCTCAGTCTTGGTATATAAATGGAAAACATAATGAATGTGAAAAATATCAAATAAGTCTTATTGAAAAAATAACTAAAACACAGGTAAATAAAACAAATAAGCGAATCAATTTAAAAAGTGGTAAGTTAGAGGATGTAAAGAAAAAAATGAATATCCTTGAATGTACTGAAAACTTTGATGGTTATCAATTGAACAATGAAAAAACAATTTACTATAATCTCAAAATGATATGTGGCTCAGGAGGTGGTCAAACAAGAGCATTAAGAGAAGTTTATCATTTCGTAATGGCACAAAAGGGGTATCTTAAAAAATATAAAGATTCAAATGTTTTGTTTTTCAATATTTTAGATGGGGATTATTGTGCAAAGAAAATTAAACTATTGAAGGAATTTGAGAATGAACAAATCTTTATAGGTTCATTGAGTGAGCTAAACAATATGCATCGGTTATTTGATAAAGAGTGTCCCGAGTCTTAGACGTTTCAGATATTTCTTTCGAATCACCTTTAACAAATCTTTATCTTATTGCATGGATTATTTGAAAAAAAAAAGTGTCTCCAGGTTAAAAGGGGAGACAAATAAATATACCTCGGGATAAAAAGGGGGTTTATTTTTAGGGAAAAAAAATATGAATCGCTGAAAATCCCCCATTCATTTACATGGGGAAAAGTGAGCCAGAACCAGTATATTCACCCTACTGGTGAGCTATCTAGGGAACAAGCACTTATCGCTATAGCTGACTAAAGGAAGCTGAATGTTGTGTGCAATCGAATTCCCAAATTCTCAACAATATATTGGTAATGCCAGTGCAACTGTTACTTTTAAAATAAAATATTTCATGTGATTGTCATATTATAAAAGAAAGTTGCAAAAAATTATCCAATAAAGTTTGTAAAATTTTCTGACATATTGAAAATAGTTTTAGCTACTGCTCCAATCAGTAGGATAAGGCTACATTTGAGCTTCTTGACCCAAGAACCTATGTTTTGACACTTTTCACAGAGATCCTGAGATATCAAGTATGCACATAGAAATATCTGCTGTGGAAAATGGCAGCTACTAAATTAACGTCGAGTTGAAATGTGTACCTCAACTTTTTTTGTCAGGAATTAGTCCTGCAAGCAACACATGCGATCAAATTATCTGTACATAAAAACGTTTTACATTGGTTTAGTGTGGATCCTGAATCGAAGATTGCATACCTTGAAATTCGTTATAATTGTCGTGGAGAATATACAAACAAGAAGACGTCGTGCAGAGCACGATACTTGCAAAATCCATAAAATAAATTTGACCACAAAAATAATTGGTGGTTGAATTCAATGACCAAATATGTAACGCCTCTTCAAATTCCAAGTCAATTGGATTAAAATTGACAATTTTAGAAATTCGCCGTATGTTGTCCTTTTGGCCGATGTTGACGTCAAAAATATTTGGCAGGTTGAATTCGGTGAACTGAAATATAAATCCTCCTCAAATTTCAAGTTAAACGGATGAAAATTGAGGATTTTAGAAATCTCACCTAAGTTGTTGACCTTTGGCCGATGTTGACCTTTGGACCTCATAAACAATACCGTGGTGTTGTTTATGACAACTTCCTTATGACAAACTCTACCATGTGGTGAAGTTTTGTGAAGATCAGTTTAAAATTGTGATCTCAAGGCGATAAACAAACAGACAGACAGAATAACAAACTCGACTAACCAACATACTTGAAACCTCACTAGACATGGGAGAATAAATAGCAGGTCTTAGGTTCGGATATATTTAATACTGTTGTGAGATGTGTTGTTCATTACACAATATTTAGCAAAGGTGTTCGTGCATGTTTGTTATTTTGCTATAATAATATTGAATGCACTGAGTTTTCCGAACCATTACCTTTGCAGTTTGGCCATGGGACATCTTTGGCTCATTCATTTTGTCGCAAGCTTGTTGATGGTGGTGATCGCCCCTGAAGTCTCAAGCAACAGCACAGGTAAAAATATCACGATCAGTGATCCCATGCCTTTTTCTGTTCGATAAGATACAGATTGATTTTTCATGACTGTTTTTTTATGGCAGAGTGGCGAGACAAAAGCCACTCCTGAGAAAATGGCACGTGACAGCATGCCTTGAGTTAGCAAAAAAGCACGTGAAAGAGCCTGAGATCATGAGGCAAAAATTCTGTGGCCTAATGAGATGAAAATTGAACTCTGATGTGAATGCAAAGCGCTACGTCTGGCAGAAACCAAGCACAGCTCATCACCCATTTAACACCATCCATACCATGAACCATGGTGGTGGCACCATCATGCTATGTGGATGCTTTTCAGTGGTAGGGACTGGGAGACATGTAAGGATAGAGGGAACAATGAATGGAGCCAAATGCAGGCAAATTATTGAAGATAACCTGCTTCAGAGTGCAAAAGACCAAAGACTGCAGCGAAGAGTCACATTCCAACAGGACAATGACCCCAAGCATACAGCCAAAGCAACACTGGAATGACTTCAGAACAACAATGTGAAAGTCCTTGAGTGGCCCAGAATTGAATCCCATTGAGAATCTGTGCAGACTTGAAGATTGCTGTTCACCGACGCTCCCCATCCAACTTGACAGAGCTTGAACAAATCTGCAAGGACGAATGGGAAAAAAAAATCACCAAATGCAGATGTGCAAAGCTGATACAGACATACCCAAGAAGACTCGAAGCTGAATTCACTGCCAGACATTTCTACAAAGTATTGACTCAAGGGGTTGAATACTTATTGATGCAAGACATTTCAGCTTTTCATTTTCAATTAATTTGGAAAAATTTTCTAAAAATATGTTTTCACTTTGTTATTATGGGGTATTTTATGCAGATCAGTGAAAAAAAAGAAAGAAATTTAATTCATTTTAGATTCAGGCTTAAACACAACAAAATATGAAAAACTTCAGAAGTGTGAATACTTTTGAAAGGCACTGTATATAATGTACGAGCAGGGTTTGCTTTCAGATTGTGTCAGCATACAAAGTTGCTTCCCCATTCTCTTGGGTCACTCAACTGCATTTCATTTTTTGGTTCATGAAAAAATATTTTCACGAAAAAAATAAGTGACCACTATATTCGTTATTGTTGTGTGTCTGTCTGTCTATCTGTCTGTCCCGAGCATAGCTCTGTGGGTTTTGATCCGATCCTGATAAAATTTTGGTGGGAGGTTTATATCATGATCTAGTTGTGTTTCCTGAGAATGGACGTGGTGCGCCCATTATGGGTGGAGCCACACCCAAAAAACGTGTTTTAGGGGGTAGCCGATTTCAATTTGCATCTTCTCCAAGGGGGTTTGTCGAATCTGACAGGGGTTTCGGTATTTGGTTAGCACAATGGCACCTGCATAGCCCCACGGAGCTCGATTTTTCATTTTTTTTTTGTATACATTGTCGAGGCTCGTAAGAGAGCTAACACACAACTCACAGCAAGGGGGCATGAGACACGAGGGGCGGGAGTGGAAGGGACAAAACAGTGGGGAACAGACACATTAGGTGAACTGTGGAAGGGAGAGGGATGGGGATGGGACGGGGAACAAGGCAAAGAGAAGATGGACATTACAGGGACTTTCAGGAAGGAAAGCAGGGGAATTGAAGGAAGTGGGCTTGGGTGGATTATCGGGGGTAGAAAAGATCGAGGATTTGGATGGGGGGAGATAAGAGGTGGTGGTGAACAGCTGTTTTGAAAGCCTGGAGAGAAGAATGGGAAAGAATAGAGTGAGGAAGTTTATTCCAAAGGTGGGAAAAAAGAGGAATGAAAGAGTGAAGATGAGCAGTGATTCGTGATGTTGGTAGTTTTACCAGAAGGGGGTTGTTGGCGGACCTTGAGCGCCCTGTGGAAATGTGGTGGGGACAAATCGCAGAGAGAGCAGGGGGGCAAGGCTGGAGAGGAGTCGGTAGAAGACAGAAAGACCACCGACCAACCTGCGGTGATTGAGTGAGAGGCCCAAAGACTTAGCTTCATTGCGGGAGATGCCGATGATCTTAAATGCCCTGGTTTCGACAGCGTGAAGCCGAGAAAGGTGGGAGGCAGGAGCACCAGCCCAGAGGGGAGAGCAGTACTCCATCAGGCTACGGACAAAAGCTTTGTAAGTGGTCAGGAGCTCAAGAGGGCTGAGGAAGGACTTTGCACGACGGAGGATTCCCAGTCGGCGACTGGCTTTTGAGGCGAGGTTGGAAATGTGACTTTCCCAGGTAAGGTCATGGCAGATAGTGAGACCCAGAAGCTTGAAAGAAAAGACTTCTTCCAGAGGATTTTTGAGAAAGTGGATGGGGGGGTTTTCGAAATGGTCCTTTCGAAGAGACATAGTGAGAGTGTGAGATTTGTCTGGATTGAAAGACATGTTCCACGTGTTGGACCAGTTTGTGATTTTATCCAGATCTGCAGTGAGCGAAGAAGCTGCTGCTTGCCGGTCTGAGGGATGACAGATGGTACGGCAGAGGGTGGAGTCGTCGGCAAAGAGAAATAGAGGATTTTCCTGAGAGTCGGAGAGATCATTGATGAAAACCAGAAAAAAGAACAGGGCCCAGAACGCTACCTTGAGGAACTCCAGCCTGCACAGGAAGAGGGGATGAAAGAACTCCATTTACGGCCACACGTTGACTGCGACAGGAGAGGAAGTCTGCGAGCCATGAGTGGAGATGGCCTTGAATACCATGGGAAGAGAGTTTGGTGAGTAGTGCAGGGTGCCAGACTGTCAAAAGCACGTGATATGTCCAGGGATACGGCTCGGATTTCCTGTCTGGTATTGAGGACCTCCATCCATTGATGGGAGAGCAGAAGCAGCATATCCAGGGAAGAGTGACCTGGTCTGAAACCAAATTGATGATTGGAAATCAAGCCATTGGAGAAGAGGAAGGATTTCATGTCTGAAGCAATGATGGATTCCATAACCTTGCTGATGATTGGGAGAAGGCTGATTGGTCTGTAGTTACAGGGATCTGTTTTTGCACCTTTTTTATGCAGGGCAGTGATGTTAGCAGATTTCCAAGCAGATGGCAGATGACCTTGGGCAAATGAGAGGGTGAATAGAACAGAGAGATGGTGAGCAAGAGCAGAAGAGCAGGCTTTGAGGACACATGGGCTGATGCCGTCTGGACCGGTTGCAGAATCTGACTCGAGGTTTGAAAGCAAGCTCTCCACCTTGTCAGGAGAAAAGGACACAGAGTCCAGGGACAGTTGGGTGCGACTGGGTAAAGTCGGTAGAGAAAGTGATGGGTTTAGGACACAAGATTTAGCTGCAAACACCGAGTTTAGACACTCAGCTTTATCACGTGTAGTATCAGCAGTGCGGCCATTTGAGGTGAGGGAGGGGATGGAGGGGGAACATACACCAGAAACAGATTTGATTAAACGCCACCAGGATTTTGAGGAGGGAAAGAGGTTTGAGAGTTCAGACTTGAGATGAGAAAGATGTTGTTTTCTGGCTCTCCTGAGGGTAGATACACACTTGTTCCGAGCTTTGTGGAAAGAACTGAGATTGCCCTCAGTTGGGTTTGCTTTCCATGAGGCAAAGGCAAGTTGTTTCCGGACAACTGCCTCGCCACAAGCTTCAGTAAACCAAGGGCGGGAGGAAGGGTAGGACAACTGAACACGAGAGGGTATAAATAAGTGCATGAGGGAGAGCAAGTTTCTTTGAAAGAATTCCCAGGATGAGTTTATGTTTGAGAAAGTAGTGATAGGAGACCAGTCTGTAAGTTTGATGGCTGCTTGGAGACCCTGCCAGTCGGCTTGAGTGAAATGCCAGACTCGACGGCGGTGAGGTGGTTCTCTGATAACAGCCAGAGAGATGTCCACTTTGACAAGGACGTGGTCAGAAGAACCGATTGGAGCGAAGGAAGAGCAGCAGATATTGTCAGGGAAATTTGTCAAAATCAGATCCAGAAGAGATGGAGTACCATTGGTTGAGATCCGGGTCGGGAAGTTGACTGATTGAGTCAGTCCTAATGAGTCGCAGAAAGCTTTTGCTGAGGTGCCATGGCAGGTGAGAGAGGTACCCACACCTAGCCAACTGGCGTGATGACAATTGAAGTCACCACATAAGAGGAAGAGAGAGTTTGGATGAGAAGATAGAAGATGGTCCATGTTTTCGGATAGTGAGGTGTAGATGGAGTCATCACTGTTCGGTGGACGGTACAGTACACATATAAACATGAGGTGGGAGTGGAGGGGAAGCCGAAGCCAGAGGTATTCCTGGGGGTGTGGGGGAGTGAGAGCAGTGCATGGAGAGTGAGGAATAGAGTCTTTGATGAAGAGAGCAACACCTCCACCAGGACGAGGCTCAGGTCTGTCATACCGTAAGAGGGAGTAACTGGGGAGAGATACTTGGGAGTCAGACACGTCTTGGGAGAGGAAAGTTTCTGTTAGGCAGATAATGTCTGGTTTGTCAGTGGCAACCTGTATGGAAAGATCTGAAAGGTTTGAGCGAAGGCCCCGGATATTTGAGGTCCACACTTTTAATGAAGAGGTAGGGGAGGAGGCTTTGGGTACAGGAGGTGGAGGTAGGACAAGGGACGAGGGGGGGAGGTAAGGAGGGTTGTTGAAAGAGTGTGGAATATTGCAGAATAGCGAGGGGAGGGGGCCAAATGAGGAGGAGAAAAGGCTCTGTGGTGCTGGGGGAGAGGGGGGACAAGAGACAAAGAAGAAGGCAGTGTAGGAGTTGAGGAGGTGGAGTGAAGAGATGGAGGTGAGAGGGCAGTGGAGGGAGGTAGCTTGGTGGATGAGAGGAGGGGCAACTTTGAGAAGGATGAGTGAGGGGGATGAAAGGTGGGAGAAAGGTGAGGGGGGAATTTTTGAGAGAGTTGAGAGGGAGGCTTGGCGGGAGAAGAGTGGAATGGTTGCTTTGAGAGTGAGAGTGAGGGGTGAAGAGGTGAGTTGGCACTGAAGTTGGAAAAAAGGAATGGTTGATGGAAAGCGAACATCCATGGCAAACTGTGGTTTTTAAAAGTTTTAGGTCAGAGATGCGATTTAACACAATTCTTGATGGATGCAATGAAGGCGAATTCAGAGAATGGAGAGAAGAAGCGCTGTAATAGTTGGATTTTTTAGGCAAGGAATGAAGGAGAGCTCGAAATGAGAGCAGTCTGTTAAAATAGCAGAAGAGTAGTGCATTATGAAACAGTAAAGAGTACCACATGTGTGAGAGAGGAAGATGAAGCATTATAAGATCGTTTTTGTTGTTAATATTAATGTTTGAGAGAGTTCAACAGATTAAGTCATGGAAGTGTAGAAAAAAATCGAGGAAGAAGTTAAGGAGGAGGTTAAGAGGAAGAAGAAGAAGCAGAATCGGGAGAACTGAGCGTGTTGTTGTTGTTGTTGGGTATTTTTTTTTTTTTTTGAGATAAGAAAGAGATTAGTTGGGAGAATAGGGGATGTTTGGAAAGTGGGGAGGATGAAAATTGAAGGTAATGGGGAGGATAGAAATTGAAGGTAATGGGGAGAAAAAACAAAAACAAACAAACAAAAAAAGCGATTGAACACCGAGTGGAACCGGTCGGCCTCAAGCCTAGGCCAAGGCCTAGGCCTCAAACACCAGGTAAGAACGTCGACAAAAATACTCACAAAATAGCACGATTTTTGAAACAAAACCGAACTAGGAACACACAGTAACATGTAGGTGAGAAAATTAAACAGTTAAAATGGGACAAATAACGACTGGAAACTTAACTTTGAGAACGTCAGCAGGGAGCCCGGAAGGAGACCTCTCGTCGCTCCAAACCCGGAACCGGAAGTCTAATTTTCCCGGAACCGGAATTTTCGTCGCAAGGTCAAGGTCATAAGGTCACGAACTTAGAAAATTGCGAATTTTGACATAAAAAATTATCTTCTCCAAGGGGTTTGTCGAATCTGGCAGGGGTTTGGGTATTTGGTTAGCACAATGGCACCTGCATAGCCCCACGGAGCTCGATTTTTCATTTTCATCCCAAGGTCAAGGTCACAAGGTCACAAACTTAGAAAATTGCGAATTGTGTTTTTAGGGGGTAGCCGATTTCAATTTGCATCTTCTCCAAGGGGGTTTGTCGAATCTGGCAGGGGTTTTGGTATTTGGTTAGCCTAATGGCACCTGCATAGCCCCACGGAGCTCGATTTTTCATTTTCGTCCCAAGGTCAAGGTCACAAGGTCACAAAGTTAGAAAATTGCGAATTTTGACATAAAAATCCATCTCCAAGGGGTTTGTCGAATCTTGCGGGGGTTTTGATATTTGGTTAGCCAAATGGCACCTGCATAGCCCCACGGAACTCAATTTTTCATTTTCGTCCCAAGGTCAAGGTCACAAGGTCACAAATTCAGAAAATTTCGAATTTTGAAGTAAAAATGAAACGACCGCCCAAACTTTGAGAGCTCGGATGACGATATTTTTTATGCATAATCTTGAGGTCATTCCCCACGTAAAGTCTTGAAACCATTTTGCTCTATCTCGAACACCTTTCCCGTTGGCGCCCCCTTCAAGTTTGTTTTTACGCTGATTTCATCAAAGTATGGATAATCCGAGGAGTGTGAAATGACGTTATATTGTTCCTGGAATGTTCCAGAGGAAGTTTTGCACCAAAGGTCATAATCCTTGATCTTTGACCTTGAAAGTTCTCAAAGGTCAAATTTTCAAAGTTGTGGGAATCGAACCGGGTTTTCGACCTTCTTCGACGAACTAACTCCAATAAGCTATAGCACGTATCCTGTTTCCTTATTTTAATGTCCACAACATTGTTTTGTGAACTTTAAAGCTTATGCAAAGGTCAAATTTTTAAGTTGTTGAACGAAACCGGGTTTTCGACATTTTGCAGCTTATAACCTGTCACTCATACCACATCATGTTGATAATTTTTATAACTTGGTCAAACATTATCCACAGATGCCAACCCTCCCGATTTCATCGGGAGGCTTCCGAAAATTCACCCAAACTCCCGCCCTTATGATCACTATCCTTATCCTCCCGAAATTTTGATATTTTTGCACTGTTCACTAATCAGAATGTACTAGTATGAGAATTGAATGAAAAGCATCGTCTGCTACGTATAGCATGTGGTAACTCCATAACGTTCGCTGCTACCAAATTGTACGTAAAAAATTGCAAATTCAAATGAGGAGCAGCGAAACATTGGGTCTGGATCTCAAAACATGCGATCATGCACTGAGATTTAGTGCATGCGGTATGTGCAATACAGTGCATGCGGTATGTATGCACAGTGTATATGCATGCGATACGCTCACTGCATGCAGCTGGGCCCGTACCAGCCGGCGGTCGCGACCACCGTGCGGTGTTTAACAGCCGCTAGAGTTCTACGAGTCGCGCTGCAGCTGTGGAACATCGACTTCGAAGTTACCGATGCTTCAAGCCCTCGATGTTGATTACGAAATGGCAGAGAAAGAAGCTTACGAAGACCAAGAAATGGTCTCAGAAGTACAAGACCGAATACAGTCTCCAATACCCGTGTATTCGAAAGTCTGAAAGAGGAATTCATCATGCGTATTGTACAGTATGCAGCGTTGATATTTCAGTTGAGCACGGAGGTCGCGATGATATTCGGAAGCACGTTGGAAGCAAACGGCACACAGACATTGCAAAGGAGAGATCTTCGAGGCACGAGTACCGGTACACTTCTGAATTATTTCACCAAACAAGGGACAAGCGAGGAAGAGGATGTTACCCGGCGGAACTTCTCTTTAGTGGATTTATTGTGGAACATAACTTGCCCATATCAGTCTCAGATCATGCTGGACCTCTATTTCAAAAGATGTTTCCAGATTCAAAAGTTGCTTCAAAGTATGGATGTGCAAGAACAAAAACTTCAGCAATAATTGGTGAGTTGTCAAATGTTACTGCTTCATCTATTGCCGATATTGCTAGACGAGCTCCATTTAGCCTAGCTACAGACGGTAGCAATGACAGTGGTGAGGCCCAGCTATATCCTGTCCTGATTTCGTACTATGACAACAGTGCTGGGATTGTGAAGCAAGGTTTGCTAAGTTTGCCTGCGTGCAAACAAGATTCCACTGGAGAAAACATTTTCAAACTGCTTGATCATGAGTTCAGTGACAGGAAAATTCCGTGGGAAATTGTGTTTCCTTTTGTGCTGATAATGCCTCTGTCATGGTGGGCAAGCACAAAGTCGCTGCTTATATCCACAAACAAAATCCAGAGTGCTACATCATGGGATGCCCTTGCCATATGATGCACAATACAGACCAAGAAGGCGGCTCAGGCCTTACCCATTGAATTAGATGACTTTCTCATCGATATTTACTACTACTTGGACAAAAGTAGTAAAGCAGCGTCAAAGGAGTGAAAGCACTGCAAGAACTCTGTGATGCCCCGACACACAAGATTCTGAAGCATGTCGCAACAAGGTGGCTGTCCCTTGGTCAGTGCCTAGACAGGCTGATTGAACAGTGGGAGCCACTTCGCCTCTTCTTCAAAGAAGAAGTACGAAGAAAAATGCAACCAACTGTAGCCAAGACTCTAACAACGAGCAAGAAGGACGGCACTGTATCTACTGCCAGTACTGGCACTGCAGGATCAAGCACTAGTGGAGCAGCATTCACCACTACCACTGCAGTATCTGCTGCGAAGAAGACAGCAGAGACAGCACCAAAACCAATGCTGAGAGCAGGTAGTATCACCGGCCCTTCATCACGTTCATCTACAAAGCAGATCCCTTCAGAGTCGAGAAAGACTGTGATAGTCCCATCTACAGGCAAAGAAGGACCCAAGTTAAGTTCTGCTTTTGACAAATCACTTGATAGAAGCTCAGCAAAACCTTCGAATCAGAGGTCTTCTTCCTTGGCTGCACCTACCTCAAGCTCTCTCCTCAAACGTAAAATTGGATCTGGTACTACGAGTCTGACCTCTTCTGCTGGCAGTAAACGCAAGTGTGATCGCCCTGCGGCTAAGTGTACTACGAGTTCTACAACTAAAAGCGCATCTTCCTCAAACACTGTGCAGGAATCTAGAGAAAAACGTGTCAACAGGATGTTCTTGTCTCCACAAACAAAACTCTATTGTTTCTTCCTTCGATATGCTAACAAGCTTTTTGAGAAGGGGAATCTTCTGCTCCAAAGAGACGAACCCTGTATTCATCTCCTGCACGGAGAATTGAATGGTCTTCTGAAAGATATCGTCGTACGGTTTTTGAAACCATCGGTGTCATCGGTTGCTCTGGTAAATGTACCCTTCTCTGACAGAAATCATCAGAAGAATGATGAGGACCTCATGATTGGGAACGATGCCAAACTGTATATAAGGGAACAAAGGAGTCTCAAGAAATCCACCTTCACTCTGAGTGAGTCAGACATCCAAGGTTTCTTCAGTGCAGTTTGCTCATATTATGTGAAAGCCTGCAATTACATCTTCAAACCTGGCCGCTAGATGATGAATTAGCCAAGCATGCTCAGGTGCTGGATGTTAAGCTACACCAAGAAGTGGGGTTTGACTGTATGGAGTTTTTCATCAAGAAATTCCCCTGTCTGTTCAGTGGCGGTGATAGTGACATAGACAGTCTTGAGAGTGAATTCGCTCACTACCAGGCAGACGCCTCCATAGCTACAATTGCTACTGAGACAGTGAGAGTGGATGAGCAGTGGCATCGGATTTCACAGCTCACAGATCCCTGCACTGGTGCCAAGAAGTATCCTAATTTGAGCAAAGTGATGAAGGGAATCTTGGTCATTCCTCATTCGAACGCATCATGTGAGCGGGCACTCAGTCTTGTACGGAAGAATCATACTGAATTTCGTCCCAATTTGAGTGTCAAAACCCTGGAAGCTCTCTTAATTGAAAAACTAGCTCATAGCACCCCTTGCTACCAGAGAGAATACAGCAAAGACAAAATCAGAAGGGCTAAAAGAGTCACACAGCTGTCACTCAGCAAAGCTGCCATGGAAAAAGCAAGCAGCAGTAGTACCAGCCAGTAAGGTAAGAAAAATATTGCTTCTTTTGTGCTTTTTGTTAATCTTTGATTGTCCCCTAACTTACTAATATTAACATACATGTAACATTAAAAAGTGCACAATTTTCCCCTTTTTTTGTTCAAAAAGTGGGAATTCTTAACATGTTAAATGCTCCAAAGTAGGGCTCAGAGGGCACTAGAGAGCGTCTAGAACCCCAGAGCTTCCAGGGCCCTTAGGCGGGCCCTAGACCCCGCCGCAAGGGTCGAGCGCTCCGCGCTCGAGATGTGCGCCTCGCGCACATTATTTGGTGTCGGTTGCAAATCCTCCCTAATTCTGATTTCCAAAAGTTGGCATCTCTGATTATCACATTGTCTCATCCTTGACTTCTGAAACAATCTACATCGTCAAATACCGCTCGTGAATCATCGTCGTCTTCAGACTTGTCATTTATTTATTTTCATTTATTTTTTTCATTTATTTATATTTTCATTTACGGATGTTCTCTGACGATTCTGTAACTTTTCTGGTGTACCAGCTTCGATGTCCATCGGCACTAAAATTTCAGCTTTCTACGTCACCCAGAAGCTACCGATATTTAATATTAGTGAGTGAGCGAATCAGACAGTCAGTCAGTGAATCAGGTCAAGTCGGGTGTTGGAGCATGCTCCTGTGCAGTGTGTCACTGCGTCCACTTTCCGCCTGTACTCCAGGGGCCTTTGTCTGTTCATCCCATTCTCCTTGAGATGCTGATCAACCTGCTGCAACTATGAGGCATGTGGTCGGCCCATTGGCCTCCTCCACTCACGAGGCTCCCTCGCTGAGAAAATCTTGTGAGCAGGATCAGCATTGGGAAAGCGAGCCACATGTCCATACAGCCACAGCTGACGCTCACGGACAATGCGGATAACAAATCTCATTTGAGTCTCTCTCAGCAACCGCTCGTTGGACACAAAGTCTGACCATTGTTCGCCAAGGATTCTCCAAAGAGACCTGCTACCAAAGGATTTAAGTCTATGTCTCAAATTCCTGCTCAGAGTCCAAGTCTCATATCCGTAGAGCAAGACTGGTAGCACCAATGATCTGAAGACCCAGACTTTCATCCTCCTGCACAGGTACCGACAGCGGTACACCCCATGATCCAGTGAATCCACGACTTCCCAGGTCAGATCCAGACATCTGTTGACCTCTGGCTCGCAACATACAGAGACATGAATATCAATGCCAAGGTAAGGTAAGTGAATCTCTCCGTGACCTCAACATCATCATCACAAACAGGTACAGACAAGATAGCAGCTTCTAAGATGTCACTGAACACCTGGATCTTAGTTTTGATCCAGGAAAACCGTAATGCCAGTGTCTCCCACTCCTCATTCAGCACTGTGAGGACCCCCAAAAGTATATTCAGTCTCCGCAGAGATGACTGCATCATTTGCAAAAACAAGGTCAGAGATCTTGAGATTCCCAAATGATGCACCACAGCTTGATCTCTCTGACATCCTCCCCAGAATACAGTCCATGCAAGCACTGAAAAGTGTGGGGGCCAGTGCACACCCCCTGATGAACTCCAGTAACAACTGGAAATAAGTTGGAGATGGTATCACTTCATCTCACAGCATTCTCAGTGCCAGAGTATAGTTCAGCTATAGTATAGTTCATCAGATTGATGAGTTTTGGTGGCACCCCACAAAGTCCAAGAATCCTCAGGAGGGCATAGCGATTCACTGAATCAAACACTTTGCAGAGATCAACATTGGCTGCAAGCAGCCCCTGCCAAAACTCCTGTCTGCGTTCGGTGAGGATCCGAAGAGTAAGGATACAGTCAATCGTTGACCTCTTTGGTGTAAAGCCTGACTGCTTTGGGTGTTGGTGCTCAAGCAGATGGTGGTGAACCCTATCAAGAATTATCCGAGCAAAGTCCTTGTCTGGCACTGAGAGCAGAGAGCGGCATCACCCCTCGGTAGTTGTTGCAGTCTTGGCGATCACCCTTCCCTTTCCATTGAGGGACAACATGGTCCCTCTTCTAATCATTTGGGATGATGCCTGTGTTCCAGATGATGCACGGAACTGCATGCAACGACATGAGTACAGCATTTCCACCAGCCTCGAGTAGTTCAGCATGGATGCCACAGATCCCACGAGCTTTACCCCATTTCAACTGGTTCACCGCAGCCCATGTTTCTACAACCGAAGGTGGATCACAGTTGATTGGACGGTCTGCAATAGGGATTGTAACACCCCTGGCATCCAACCCAACAGCTGGTGGATCAGCCTGGTACAAGACAAGACGCTCAAATTAACCGGACCAGCGGGGCTGCACTTCGGACTCCGTCGTCAAGAGCCCACCACCCTCTGCTCTAACTGCAGTACATCATGCGACAGGCTTTTAGGGACGCAAATCGCGAATTCCTCTGTAAGCAGAATGAGAATTACTTGACCACAGGTGATGCTCTACCCCCTCAGAATCTTTCTGTCTGACATCTGGAGAGGACCCCCGGGCACATCAGCAACTGCAAGCTCATTGAATATGAAATTCTGAGCATCATCTTCATCACCAGAATCCCCAACATTCACACCAAGTGGGGTCATCTTCTCTTCAAAGCTTGCACTTGACTCACTTTGGTTTGTTTTCAGATGAGCCTCTTGCTCAACTAACGGAAAGTTACAGCTGCTGCAACTCTCCTCCTCAACACATCCTTCTTAGGATTTCTCCAATCCTGCTCGACAAAACAAACTTCAAAACCTGCCTTCCTCTGTGAGTGCCAAGTTCAGGAAGCATTTCTTCAGGAAGATCACTTTCCTTATCCAACACCTTCACAACTTTAATGTCATTTTCCTTCACAGTGCCCAATGTGTCATTCCAAACCGTACAATCATCACAAAACATTTGTGTAGATCCAGTCTCATCAGCAGCTGCACCCTCTGCATCACAACGACAAGAATCCACAAACTTGTCACAATCTTCTGCCTTCGCACCACCCACACAAGATTCATGAACAGTGAGTAATTGGCCTTCACAACCATCATCAAAATCTGCACTCTGAGATTGGTTCTGCGAATTAATTTCAAAAACATCACTTACGCGCACTGGTCCATTTGGCAAGCATCCTGCCCTTCCTCTTAGGATCCGTCTGTGCCTCTTAAATCGCCTTGTAGTTTTTCAAATTTGGCAAATCTCTCTCCAGAGTTTACGTCAGCATGCCCATCTTCGATTGTTTCTGAACTAGTCACTTGCTTGGTACTTGGCATGTCAACATTACTGCCACTCTCCTTCACGACATGTCCTGCAAATGGTTCAAACATTGGCTCCGCCAAATCTGTTTGACCTTGTTCAGGAACATCCACATTGTTATAGTGCTGCAAGTCCAACCCAATTTCGTTCGAGTCAGATTCACAATTTGAGAAATTTGAGAATACCGACCCAAACATGGTCTCAACAGGACCATCCATGTCACCTTTGAGCCGAACAGAAACTTTTGGTTCCATCTCCTCTCCCTTTATGGTAGTGTTCCAAGTATTCAGCCGCTCCTGGAATATCTCATCCATCCTTTCCCCATTCAATTGTGGCTACCATAAGCCTTTATCAATCAAAACCCGCTCTTATTCTGTTACATGGGTTTCCAAATTTTGCAATAAACCGCCACCCTGGCATTTACAAAATTCCACTTCCACTTCCTTCTGTTGCTCCATGGCGTCAACACAGGCATGATAGCCCTCCAGGCCCTTATTTACTTTGTCAACTCTTTGCTTTGTTGACCCAATTTCTTCTTTCAACTTTTCTCCCATTCAAATAGCTTGGGTTTTGCCCTCTTCTATTGTCAATGCCATTTCTTCCCGTTTTAGGTCAAATTGAGTCTCCAATTTAATCTCCTTTTCATTCCTTTATTCATCAATTTTGCTTTCCATGAGTTCATTTCTTTCCCTGATTCCATCAATTCGTGCCCCAATTCTTGTGTCATTCCCTTCTTAATTTTGTTCACTTGGTCGCTCATTCCCTTCATGTCACTCTCCATTCCGTTAATTTGTCCCTTCAATTCTTTCCCTTGTTCCTTAATTTCCTCCCTGATTCCCTCGCGCATCGACACACTCATTTCGTATGGGTCCGTACGTGTCGCAGTTTTCCGTGTGCTGATTGCCTTTGACTGAGCCTTTACTTCTACCAGTCCGGCCTCTTCCTCAGCCTTTACCTCACTGTTCATTGCTTGTACATTGACCCTGAACCCATCGTGTATTGCTTTCATATCACCCCTCATTTTTTACGTATGCCTGTTCATATCGCCTATCATTTCTTGCATAATCCCCTGCATTTGTTGCATATTCCCGTTCATATCATCCATCATTTGTTTTATTCCTTCCATAAGCTACTTCATATTCAGTAGCTTTAGCGAGGCCGATCTGCCACTATTGGGTGTGGATCCCAGTGGAATTATTTTGTCCTCCGGGAGGGGAGTTTGGAGGTGGGGGCCCAGAACGGGGGAAAATTTTACCCGATGCAAACCAACCAGCTCTACACTCAACTCGCTTCCTTCATACACACTACCTTCCGTCCGAACCACCATTTTGTGCTCATCTGCCATTTTGAGTTTGTCCACCATTTCGAGCATGCGTTTAATCTCCACAGAAATTTTTTTTCTCTCACTTTAATTTTCATGCGTTCTTTTCTCCCGACACCAATTATCGTGATCAACAATTTCATGTCCCCTCTGAAATGTTGTTCGGAGTTTGAATCCTGCACTCCCGAGGGAGTCGGGGGGTGGGGGGTGGGTTCATATCCCACTCCTGATCAACAAATATTGATCAGGGTTCAAATCCCACTCCTGACACCAAATGTCATGGAGCTGGCGATCCAGGTTAAACCCCACGACCTAAATTGTGGTGACGGGCGGTCAACACCGCCAACCCGGAGAGCCGAGCGGTTTTTTTTTTTTTCCTTATTAGGAGGCGGACACGTTGATCCTCGAAGATTATAACGCGTGCGGGAGGGGAGGGGCGCAATGTCGGAGTGATGGAGCAAGGGTGGGGGGGGGGTGACACTCACTAGAACCCCACGACAAATACATGGACACATCACCTTAAACTAATCGTGGAATTTAATGACAATATAAATATTTTAAAGGGACAATAATTCAGAATGTAATGATACGTGAGGTAAACTAAAGTCTAAAATTGAGGCGCCTCTACGCACAGACTTAAATATGGACAAGGGGAAAACAAAACAAAACAAAACAAAACCCTTCCTTTATTCTGGCAATTAGCTTGGTCCAGAGATGGTCTTTATGGAACGTGGAATCAAGGAGTTTTGTCCTGCATGTGTAGGCATGTGCAAAATGGCACCAAGTCGCTCTATCGCAGTGGGATAAACGTACATCAGGCAATTTGTGAGCGGTATTCAACACCAAGGCTCAGAGACCCTGTGCAGCTTAGAATGGTGCCGTCCCCTTCAGTAACATACACGAGGCTTCGAGGCCCGTCTCATACGACCAGCCAAGAGTCGATGGTTAGCGTCTCGCTTCACCACACAAGCCAAATCGCCTCGGCATGATTCTCGTTTTCGTACTGTCTTCTTCTTGCGTTAAAAGAAAGCCAGCCGTAAAGCCCTGTTCTTACAGGCCATCTCCTAGTGACGTTCTCTCTCGACCACGTGCGCCCTGCCGAGCGATACAGTGGGCGTGCACTAGCTAACCAGAGCAAATCACGTGGGTTAAAACTTCCTAGCTAACACTAACGTGTGGACTACGCTGGAACAATGGAGGAAAAGACACAGATGAGCTAGTCGGAAACATCTCAAACCTTAATAAGCACATTCAATCAACACTTTAATCACTATTTAATCAACACACTCATTTACAATTACACATAGGACACATTTAATCACAATCAAGTAGCACATTAATTTGCCGTCAAATAAAGCACAATGACGGGTATTTACAATCGAAGCAATGGAAGCACATTCAAGATACATGAGGAAAGTAATTACCTTCACACTTATGGAGCCTACTTAAAACAATCTTATCCATCGCCACACACAGGACATGGCGTGTCATCACAGGACGACTCCAGCTCACCAGATACAGATAGTGCAGGCCTGCATTGGTCCCAATGTGAATGGGGGGTCAGGAGGGGTGTGGGAGGAGGTACTCAGGGTATTGGTGTTTCGGTGGTCTTTCGGTTTGATGTACACAGATGGTTGGGAACTGCCAAGTTTATGGGTTGGTACGAGGAGACATGCAGACGATCAGCTCTCCATGGAACCCATTAACACCTCGTTCAGAGATTCGCGAAGGCAATTAACCTCTGGTATAGGCAGAGTCAAACATGCATACGACCTCAGGCCGAGGCAGAGTCGAGCATGCATGCAACCTCCCACTCAGATAAAGCCATACAGGAAGTAAACAACGCACTCGGGCAAAGCTCCACTCTCGAACCCCTCGTTGGTGCTGGCTTAGTGCCCTCAGTGGCATCTCTTTCTCTCCCCGGTGTCTCCTCCTGACTGCTCTGCACTCGCTGGCATGCACCTGCCTTTTATCTGGTCCGACACCGGCATGGCTTAGAGCTCTTCCTGCTTGCTCACGGCGTCTCCTCATTAGTTCCGGCGCGTCGAAGGTTCATGTACCTCCAGACGGTTCCACAGACAATGGGCAAGCATTTGCTCTTCCACTTAATACCTTGTATGATGGTGATGTTGAGTGTCTTTCTGCTGTCTGGGTCCAGGCTTAGTTTTTTGACTGTTTGTCCTTCCGCTGTCTGGTCCGAGAAGAATCGATGGTTATGGTGGTGGTGGTTCCAATGCAAAGTGTAATGTGTGTTGTTTGAAATGAAAGGTTTTTAGGTGGTGGAAATAAATAGAATGTAACCCCTTCTGTCAATCAATTACTTTCCATCTCAATCAATATTCGTGTGGATTTTACAGCATTATTTTAGGCGGGACCTATTTACAATAATGACTTGATGACGACGAAATCAAGGTTTTCTACAGGAAATGCCAGTCGGTTGATGAAGGAGATGAAAGGACGAGCAGGTGATGTTCAATTATGAGAGGTGAAAGGATGAAGCATTACTTGGGGAAGCATGAAATGTGGAGATGAAGATTGGCAGGGAACGAGATACTGGATGATTACTGGATAGAATACTGGATTGGTAGATGAAGAAGGGAAGGCTCCAGCTAAACCCACATAATACATATATCCCTCAAACCTCTAAACACAGAGAGGGAAATCTAATCTTCAAAACTAATTAATGACAGCTCACTCTGGGAACCAACGTGTCTGTATGAGGATATGGTACAAACAAACATTATGTTTGTACTACATCCTGATGCTGTGTGGACTGTGCTTCCCTGCTGACGGACCTCTGGTAGCTCATACATGTTGCTGCATTTGAGCCTGGGGAGTAACTCCTGAAATCGATCTGTCCGGGTTCTTCCGGACATCTTTGTTCTGTGTTGCTTTCACATTTCCTTCCATTTTTTTTTCATTTCATAATTTTTTTTTTTCTCTTTCATCTCTTTTACTCTGGATTCCTCTCTTTCATTGTCTATCTCTCTCGGAGAAGTGAATTATTGCAGAAAGTGTTCTGTAAGACTCACTTGGCTGTTCCTGGATGGATTTGAGGGTTGTGCAGTCACGGCTGAAACCCAAATCCTATCCAGGCTCCTCCTGATGACTCCATCTTTGTTCTTTATTCTTTGGATTCCTTCTTGGTCTTCCGTTACATCTTATATGTTTGTGGGTGTATTTCTAAACCGCAACTATGTATCGACACATACATACATGCATACATACATGTGGTTTAAAAAAATATTTTTCCCTCTACTGAATTTTTTCTTTTTGTTTGTTTTTGTACCTCTTTTATTCAGCTTCTCTCAATATTACTACTGCCACGATTAATGTGGATGATACTTCAGCTTTGTCAGCAACCACCTCCGGCACATGTAAGACCACTGAAAAGCCTTGTTTGCATACTTGCTACCTATGGTTTGTTACATTTCTTTAAGTTTTTTTCCTTTTGCTTGGCTGAGGTGTTTCAACTTTCATCTGGACTTTGGTTTATCATAACTAAAGGCCCAGTCACACCTTGACGTTTTAGCCAACGTATGCCGATTTTTGAATTTTTTTTCTAAAACGCTGGCACACGTTGAATACGTTATGGGTAAGTTTTGATAACATTGAGGGCACGCTGAAAAACACTGCCATACGTCATTGTACGCTGGCTTTAAACGTTGTACTTTTCGGTTGTCCTCAAATTTTTGCATGCTTGAAATTTCACGACGTATGCCGGCGTATGACTCACACGTTCCGCTACGCTGGCCACAAGTTGTATGCACGGTCTGCGATCGTTGACAGACGTCAACACATGCTATTTGTAAGTTAATCATAAGTTGAGACACGCCGATGTAATGTTTAGCGTACCCGAAACTTATTTCTAACCTATGATTAACGTGTTGTTGGCACGTTACGCGATCGTTGCCACACGTCGACAGACGTTACTTTTAAGTTACTCATAGGCTGAAAGACGTCGGTATAATGGATCGTCCTTGCGTCAGCGTCCACGGCCACGGCCAGGACAATTATTTGCAGCATTCTTCAAACTTTTCTTCGGCATGACGAGGATGTTCACACTTCGATGTCTAGCTTGGCTATGATTCCAATTGTCCATCGGCAGCGTCTATTTAAAATAGTCGAGTTTGAGCGTTTTAACACACTCAGAAGAAATGCTTCAAATTTCCAAACCCCAGCGTCAAAAAACAAAGGCGAGTGACAGCAATTTAAATCGTTCATTGTAAACAATGAAAATAGCTGAGTGGTACCGTTTAAAAGTCGTTGAGTGTAAAAAAAAATCCAATTGTTGAGCGCAAGCGTCTACTTTCAATAGTGGAGATGCAGCCATTTAAATCGTTGAGTAGCAGCCTATGAATAGCAAACCCCACGTCACCGGCAAAGATAAACTGCCGCACGATATGGATAAGTTAGGCTATCGTTGGGCATAGTTTGTGAACGCCGGCTACACGATAATTATTCGTTGGTATACCGTATCTATAAGTAATCAAAGCGCTCTATGCACATTATTAGTTCATTGTGCATTTGTCCAACCCGTTATGAATAGACCTAAATCGTAAAAACAAGCCATAGCTCATTGTTGAAAAAGCCCCATAAAAAAATTAGCCGCGAAGAACTTTGAACAATGGTGCAAAGATGTCTCCTACCCGTGGACACGCGGACGCAAGGAGGATCCATCATAACCCACACCCTCCCCCTCACACTCACCTACTACTGCCAACATGAACAAACTACTACTAATACTAATACTGATACTGATACTGTTACTGCTGACATGGACATCGACTCAAAAAGGACTCGAAAACACTGTTGGGTTCCCCTTTTATGAACACCATTTTTATATACCAATTTCCAAAATCGCTGGGAACACGTCTTTATATGGCAGTTGTAAGTTAGAAACACGTTCATTTATTTTTTTGTCGACCGGAAGACGTCATTGGAATACGTCTACATACGTCAATGTGTGTTGGGACTACGTAAAGAATTGGTTCAAAGCACGTCAAACATAAGTTAGAAATAAGTTTCGCGTAAAAAAGACATTACCGCGACGTGTTTCGACTTATAAGTAGCCTTTGTGGACGTGTGTAAGCGTCCGCATATCGTGTGTACAACTTATCCCCATCGCATGTGGAACGTGTGTCATACGCCAAGTACGTCGTAAAATTTTGAACATGTTTAAAATTTCTTGACGTACTCTACTTACTACGACGTATGATAGCGTACTTTAGCGTTCTACTCAGGTATACCAAACTTACTCATACCGTATTTGACGTGCCCCAACGTTTTAGACACATTTTTCTTAGGTCGGTATACGCTGGCAAGATCGCCAAGGTGTGACCACGATGTTGACACTTCCATTTCTACGGCAGTTATGATTTGAATCGTTGTGCGTCAGCCTTTTAGTAGGCTACGTCACGACATCGTCGGCGATGCGTGCAACGCGCTATGCCTAAGTTAGACTATCGTTGGGCATAGGTTGTGTTGGCCGCCAACAGGTTCAGCATTCGTTGGTATAAGTTATCTATAACACAACGAAATGTTCTGTGTCCGTTACTAATGCGTTATACATAAGACCAAGTCGCTATGAATACGTCCGAATCTTTAAAAAAAAACATCAAAAGTTCAACGTAAGCCAGCGTTTTACATAAATTTTAATACGTTGCCATCGCTGGCTAAAACGTCAAGGTGTGACCGGGCCTTAAGGAGAGTAATACATGGAGATAGTATTTCAGTGAATTGTTTTTTTTAATGGTTGTAATTTCTGCTTATTGAAAACAATCAAGCTTTCTGAAGTTGATGCACAATATCATTGCCTGTCTAGGTTATATCTAAACAACATTCATGATAATCAAAATTCCAGGTCAAATTTGAATCGCCCAGATTTCGTGCACTGAATTTCATGGAATTCCCACGTTATATTTCAAACGTTTGCAATATATGACCATATTAAACCCATACTCTTCTTTGTATTATTTTTCTCAGTCAATGCCACTTCAACAGAGACATCTGTTACAACAACAAATGAAACTGCAGAAACCACAGAGAGTTCCACCACGGAAAATGCCACCCAGACTCTCAGATCGAGCACGATTTCCGTTACATCAAGTCATGCAGCTTCAACATCGCCATTTGCATCCACTGTTCCCAGCACAATGGATACATCGCAGATGATGACCACAACACTGACTCCAGGTGTGTGCACAATAATGATGGTTTGCTTTTCGAGGGGGAAAGGGGGGGGGGGTGGACAGGGGGAGAGGTTATGAGGAAAATACGTTCCCTCTTTGCTTTTTGACCCACCTGTTTTCATACAGCACCAATCATGCGGTTTCACTGGAGGGACTAAAGGTTTCCTCTCCGTCCATCCATCTGTCCCACCTATGGTTTTTCCAACTTTTTCCCCATACCCTTTAACATATTCAACTGAAACTTGGTGCATGGCTTTATTATGATAAGTTACAGAACAAGTTGGAGGTTCAGGGTGTATTGTCCATTTTTCAGGGAGTTATGGCCTTTTTGAACTTGGAAAATATCACATCAGTAGAGGACATATTGCAAAGCAATTCTCACTCTTTAAATTTTTTTTTTTTTTTACTGATAATATTATTGCCGGCACTCCAGCCAGATAGGTGCTTGATATAATTACTGTTTGGGAAATGGTAAAATTCCAAATTGATTTTGCATGATTGACTGCTTGGTCAAATAATAACTGGCCCTTCTCTGTTATTTTTGAAAAGGGCTCATTGCTTTTACAGTACATTTTAGCTTGTGTTCATTCGAACATGGGATTTCAAATCATTCTCTTTTGCTTTCAGCTGTTTGTATTGTGCTTGGGAGAGATAACAAAACTTGTCAATTCATCCACGTTCCATATATTTTTATTACCTGAACCGACTGCACATTTCGGTCGTATTTATTGATCCTCTTGATTTTTATTTCTCAAAATAATGACTGCTTGTAAAGTCTAAGTGAAAATCTTGTGATGTTTTGTTTCGCTGTTGTATCATATTCGCTGCAAAATGCAAACTTTGACATTGCACCAAAAATCAAATTAGCCTGTGAGTCTATTCTTGGCTTATGCTTGTTAGTCTTTGTGAGCATCTGATATTTCAATTTTTTTGATTCAGAAATGTCTATTTGAACGTGTAACTTTCCTGTTTGATCATACAGTAGTTTGAATGAATGTAGATGTATCCAACTGTCCTTGCAGTTGTGTTCTTCATCTGTTTGCTTATATTTATTTATTCATTCATTCCACACTGCTCTCCTTTGAGTCATGTCTTTGAGAAATAATAAACACATCTGCACATGATATACAGGGTGTTTCAAAAAGAGTGATGCAACTTTAAATGTTGATTTACAAAGAAACAGAAACCTCAGGAAAGTGAACCACACATTTCTTGAAAGCTTATGACGTGGTGTTTTCTATCACTGATTGCTATTGCATTAAGTCACTGCTATAGTTAGTGAGAGCCCAAGGCCTGAAATTGGCATTAACGCAAAATCCTTGTAATTGACATTCTCGATGTGTGCTCCTCCGCGGTTCAGACAAGCATTGATCCTGACTCCAAAGTTCTGTCCAACTTTCCTGTAGGTCTCATGTGGCACTGCCTGGAGATAGTCTGACACCTGCTTCAGATCATCCACTGTGGCAGGGCTGTTGGTGTAGACAGAGCCTTTGGCAGCCCCCCAGAACCAGTAGTCCAGAGGGTTCAAGTGTGGACTATGGGGTGCCCAGTCATGAGCGGTACCCAGGGCAATGAGGTGGTTTCTGAAGAGCTGCCGCAGGAAAGTGATGGTGTCACCAGCTGTATGTGGTGGTGGTGCACCATCCTGCACAAACCAGGTCATGCCGAGCTGGATTGAGGTGACCTTTTGGGCTGGATCATTATGGAACTTCTGGAGCACAGCTCAGTTGCGCTCACTATTGATCATCACCATCCTGCTGTTGTCATTCTCAAATCAGTAAGGCCCTAGCATTGAAGGCGCAGAAGCATGTGACCTTAGGCTCTTTCATGTACCTCTCAGTGATCTCCTCAGGTGGTTCTGTCCCCCAGAAAATGTTGTCGTTGTTGATGGCACCGTTCAAGTGGAAATGAGCTTTAGCACTAAACCATATGAGGTTGATCCAGTTTGGGTACCGCTCCATCCTGTCACTGAGCCAATTAATTGTACGCATAAAGTCTCCTTCTCAAAGTCATCTTAACTCAGTTTAAGCCTCATAGACATGATGTGTGGAAAAAGCTTCAGTTCCTCAGTGAGGATACGCCAGACTGATGTTGGTTTGATGCCGAGCTCCCGGGAGCGCCGGCGGTGGGACTTCTTGGGACTGTCCACTGCAGAATCCCGCCCGGCGTTGATGTTGGCTTCGCTCTTGGTTACTGATGCTGGCCTGCTACTGTTACCCTTGCTCTGGCTGTGCACTGTGCCATTGTGCTCAAAATGTTTCACAATATGTTGAATGGCACAATTTATGGGTCGGCGGGTGTCTACATCTGATTTAGTCTCATACTACAGAGCCACCACTTTTGTCTTGTGCTTCACTGTCAATGGCATAGTTTAGCTACGGAGCTAGAAATCCGAGGGAACAAATACCACGATAACACCACCAAACCCTGAAAAGAAAAATGGTATAGGTTAAAAAACAAAGAAATGGCGGGAAGTCAAAGTTGTATCAATCTTTTTGAAACACCCTGTAAGTTCTCCCTTATGGAACGTACCTGGTACTTTAAAAGTATTAATATCATTTGAGAGGTGATATTGCACAAATATTCAAGCAAAATTACTCTTGAAAACTTTATAAAGATGAGATTGACCATTCCATGGATGGTTTCTCAAATTTCTTGATAGGGTAATTCCATGGGAAAAGTTACCTGGTGGCTATTTTTTGAAAGTACATTTTTCATTAAACCTTATATACCATATGACAGATCATGAATTGAAAAAGTGGTTTAACTGGTTTTTATTCGTTGAAATGTGTCTACACCCCTGTTTTGGTCAGTCATTCATCAAGCAGTGTCTGTATACATTGTGGTAGCATCTCCGGACATTTACTAATAAACGTCCAGAGATGTTACATCCGTTACATTATATTTGCCATAGTACTGCCTACTCTGTATCATTAATTCCTCAAATAAAAACTGGGAATACAATGACGTACCTATACCAAGCTGCTATACCAGATTTAGTCTTCTGTCGTAGAACACTGCACAGAAATTTGTGAGCAAAACGATCATCATGCAAAAGGGGGTATTTTGACAGTTACGTCCGTTGCGAACATTCATCATACCGTAGCACTCAGGCAAGAATTCTTAATCTTATATAATTACCATTTCCTGGCACCTTTGTGTTCACTGCACAAAATAAACTAATACATTTGGGACGATAACCTTGTTCTTCATGAAATATTTTTGAGAACTGCCAATAAGTTCTGTCTGAATGTTGCGTCCGTTACGGTGGAATTACCCGATATTGTTTTGTTGCATGTATTATGCAGCTGAATGTACTTCCAATTTTTTTTTAAACCAAGATTTAACTACAGTTAAGGGGAATGGGGAAGGGGGATTCAACATTGTAATTAATGAAGAAGAAGAAGTTTTATATCATCCTTTATTGTTGTTGTCCCTGGTCTATGTATTTGGCCTGGTGTGATCTGCAAAATTTTAGGACACCAAATGTTTGAGTCTGCAAAATTTTCGTTTCGAATGTACATGTCATCGCGCTTGAAAAAAACCTGTGGCAGGCAAAAACTAGAAAGGGCAGTGGGAAAACCAACACCTGCAGAATTTTTCCTTTGCTTTGATGGTATTGTTGATGCAATACCAAATCAAACCAAAGCCAAATTATCCCGTTTTAAATAAACAATAATCTCGTTTAAAGTCATTAAGATTCAAAATTGCCAATGTTGATGTCTGATGAGTTTGTCGCGGCCACGTAGCCCTTTTTCATGAAGCTATACAAAGCATCAACCAAAGTTGTATGTCGTGGCAACATATGTTGAGTTGATCATTCATTTTAATTTGTAACTTTCAACTCTTCCTCATTAGGATGGCTTCAGTTGTTGTTGACCATTTCTTTTGATGCCAATATATTGTTTTGGAAATGGTTCCCAGGGGCTAGTAATGCATAAAATAGAGCAGATGTTTCCTTAATGAGTGTTTTAGAATAAGCGTGAAGTAATTAATTATGTTATTAGATATGCGTTGCTTTTATCTAGATAGAAAGGTGTACAACCCGTTCTAATGTTTGTTTCTGAAACTGCCATCCCTTTTGAATGATTTATTTGGTGTTTTACCCTTTGGAATCCATCATTTACCTACTTTTAAAGCATCTATTAGGCCTGGACGCAGCAGTTTTGGTGGGAGAACTGAAAGGTGGTATTAACTGGGGTATTTTACCTCAGGATTGTTGGAGTAGCATGTGGCGAGGGGTCACTCCGCCTCCAGACTGGGTTCCGGCCCAATAGCGAGCGAGAGAGGGTTAAGCACGTTAAGCACGTGTGGGGGGGGGGGGAGCAGCTCCACCGTCGAGTGGAGCTGCCGCGCGTGCGCGCGCACACACACACACACACACACACACACACACACACACACACACACACACACACACACACACACACACACACACACACACAGACATCCAGACAAATGCATGAAACACAACACAGGACTCTTGGACGAGACAAACAAAGCATGAAGAAAGTACCGTCACTTCCTGGGGCACTTTGGGTACCAGCATTGCCACAACAATGGTGCTGCCTTTTTTACCACCCATTTCCGAAGGAGGAGTTTCATCCTCCCAATGGATGGCAACCTATGGGGATTGTCCATGCTCTTAACCTTTTCAATGCTGAACGCTAAGCAAGGAAGCAGCATGTACCATTTTTAATATCTTTGGTAAGACTCGGCCGGGGTTTGAACCGCCGACCTCCCAGTCTCCGAGCGGACGTGCTAACCATGACACCACCGATTCGGGTGATTAGCCAATCTGTGCTCGGAATGAATGGCTTCACATTACATGGTGAAAATAACTGGTATCCACATAAATGCTCAAACAAGTTTGGTAGAGCAAAGAATCCAAGTACACAGGGTTCAAGTCTGATGATCGAGTCTGTGGGATGTGTTTAACCACAATTAGTTGTTTTCTTTTTCTCAAAATTATTCAAATAAAATCTGAAAGAACCATGGGATAAGTTTTGTGAGGCATAATGGAGACTCTAAATGAACCTATCAAAACCTTTTAGCAGTTGTTGGAGTAAGGGTCCAGACTGTTCAGGGCAGGGGAGGCCATACAAGATATGAAATGACCACTCATTAAAACTTGTTAGTCGTCATCTAGACAATGATCTGTCCGATGACTTTATTGAGGAAATTATTGTGTTATGTGTTTATTATTTTATGCATTATCGGCAGAATTCTGTTCATTAATTGATCTTCTGTCTTTCCTGTATAATCTTGGACATTAATGTGGAAATGATCAACATGCCAATTTAGAAGCCACAACTTTGTTGAGATGCATTTGGATGCCTTGTGCCTGAAATTGCATATCTGTGCCTTAATGCTCATGTTAATGGGTTTATTAATGCACCTCCTTTGGCTTGCAAAAACCCCTTTTGTGCTGATTAACATAGTGTACACCTGGTGTTGGCTTAATGATTATGGTCGCGGGCTTAGAATCCTCGGGTTCTGAGTTAAAATCCCGTTGAGCTGTTGAATTAATATCAGGTGGGGTTGACTCGGCCTGTCTTCCTTCCGAGGTCGGCAAAATGAGTACCAGCTTGCTGGGATGATTGAGTCATTTGAGTACCCTGTGTCGGAGTGGCGACCCGTCCAGGATTGTACCGAATAGCCCAGGAGACTGCTTCTGCAGCACCGACACTCTGTACAGAGTATGGGCCCAATGGATGGATGGAACGTAGTGTGATGGTGAAATTGTTTCCATTTTTTGTTTGGATCTTTTAATCAAGGTCATAAAGATTAATTTTTTTCGCCAGAGCATTGTAGTTACAACGGGCATAAAGCACAATGTATAACAGGCCTCTGCAGTTGCTCTAACCATATGATCAAAATTGCTCTCCTTAACATGAACAATTGGCAAATTGTCCCTGAAAATGCAACGTAGCATATAACTGCAGCCTATTCCTGATTTTGTCAGGTGTATATTTAATTGTGTTTTTCAATATTACCTGAAGGGCTCGTGTCAAGTTTTTAAAAGTTTTAAAAAATTTTTTCAAACTTACTTGGTGGTCTCTACCATCGTAACCACACTTGACAGATGGTAGGAAATATTCAGCAGCATTTTTTTTCACTTCTGCATACACTTCTGCATTTGTTTAACTCACTTTACATTTCAATGTATATTTAAACACTCTATATACACACATCTTCCCAAATAATAACCATAAACTGCTTTAAACCTTACACGATGAAATGTATTCATTAAATAAACATCCAGATCGCATCTTGGCATATTTTTTTCCACATAATTTGAGAATTGCAATTTTAATCAACACAATGCAAACTATTTGTACTTGGCCTACGCGTGCTTTAAATCTGATGCCTTTAAAAGCACACGTTCTGCAGCAGCAAATAAGTCCAGTCTATATTACCTTCAGCCCTGAATCCAGATATTTGAATGCACCCCTATACAAGTCGAGAGATGCTCACCTTCTTTTATCCATTGGATTTGTGTCAATTAACAATGCATTTTATTTGAGGCAATAACTTGCACCCTAACTATTTTCACAGTTGTAAATCGATGTTTCTGTTTATTCTCTCTTTTGATTTATTGAACATCAGTTATTCACTTGCTGTACTCACATATTGTATTGACCCACCCTTTCTTTCCTCCTCCCCTCACTGCATCTCGTTTTAGGTCCGAGTACAGATGCCATTATAATGGCTGCTTGTGTAGCTCTGGCTTTCGTCTTGGTAATCGCTGTAATTATGATCATTCTCTACATGCTAAGGTAATTCGTTTTATTTTTAAGTGTTCTTTTAAAAATGTATTCAATGGAATGAAAGCTTCACCCATATTTAAATCCAAAAACCACCACTTGCTTTTTAATTTGTCTGCCTGTCATTGATAGATTCAGAAAATGCAAGCACAATGGTTCAAACTCATTGCGCCTACCCAGTAGCCGTGGAGAAGATGCAGGTTGGCATTAAATTTTGTCAGTATGAAACACCATTACATATTTATATAATCCTAACTATTATGATGCACTTGCAAGAAAGTATTCTGCAAAAGCTCAGCAAGAAATGTAATGTGGTGGTGACATCATAAGCTTAATTCTATTGTAAACAAATGTAGTATTGCAAATATGATGTTCCTACAATGGACTTTTTGCTCTTGCCCACTTTCAGTACATTGGCCCTCCCCCTCTTTCATTCCTTCACCCCCGCCTTATTTTGCTCCTTCGGCCCCCACCCTCTTTTGCTCCTTTATCCCCCACCCTCTTGTCCTCCTTCGGGTACCCCCTTCCCTCCCACTGCCTTCGCTCCTTTGGCTCCTTCACACTTTCGCTTTTGCGACATCTTTATCCTTCAGGTGTCCTCTCATCCTCTGCCAGTCTTTGAACATGCAACCCACTGTCTTCTAATTCCCCCATTAGCATTGATTTCTGTTCACAAAAATACAAGTAACAAAATTTTAATCTGCAATTTTATGATGCTGTCATCAAACTTCTGAAGAAGTCCCTATTTGTCAGAGCTCTGATAATGGAAATGAAATTGCCACGGTGAGTCACTCCAGCATCAAATAGTCGCTTGTCAACATATGTGCTATTAATATTTGGATATACTGATAGTGTTGTTGCTCATTTAGTCCCTCATTGTTTAATTTTTTTTTCTTATTTATGATTTAAGATTTTAAAATGTTGGTATTCCAATCCGTGCCTTTCTAGCGTTTTTAAATTTTTCATATTGGAGGATGCTTTCAATCTCAGGACATGCCATGCAAACACAAATCTGAAAAGGTAGTGCATACAGTTTTTGATTGAAACACACAAACTCCAAGACCACAACACCATCCTCATGAACCGTGATCTTTGTCCACAGCCCCTGGTGTAACAAGAATGATGTAATGGACAAAATGGTGTCGCCACTGGAAACAAAGTTCATTTGTAGTCTCTTGCACATTCCCTTTCTTGGGAGTGCCCCCACTGTACTCATTTGTTGTTCATGGGCATTCCTCTTTGTCATTTAACATTTTATATAAAAGTTTGTTTCACTTTTACTCAAAGTCAGGTAACTCTAACGACATTGCTCACGCTGGATTTCATGTTTCTTAATGGGTTAAAATATAACACCACAAATGAACACGAAAATAATTCATCTATCTATTAAAGTAGCAGCAGTTTTCTGTCTGTCTGTCACGCTACGTCATTGTCTGGGACATCATTGCGGCGTAGGATGACTGACTTTACCCACAGCCTTTTTGATTTTCATGCAATTCAGGCTTAACACATCGTCAACCTGTCGTATTCACAATCACCATGTCCTACTTTTACGTTTTCCATTCAGTGTGAAACACAAACAAAGTGATTGTTAAGATAATCATCAAATATTGAAAGGTTAGGCGTCACAGGCCTTCCAATGACACAGTATGTATCGACCTTAGGCCTCACTTTCAGGCCACTTCAGGTTATTTTTTTTCTGGAGCGATCGATGCAGTGTCCCGGACTTCCTGGTGCCGATATACTCCCCGGGTTTGTTTTTTTTACTGGGAGAGTTGAAGGAAGTGCTCCATTGCTTTTCACTGCCCAAATGAAGGTCTTCCTCAATGGCCAACAAGGGCTTTTCCCACAGGAGTAATGAATTAGCTGAGGTTTCTGAATACAATAATATAGTTTTCATAATATTAATAATAACCCAAGGTTAATAATAATAATAATAATAATATAGTAACTAGAATTGTAACATTGAAATTATTTTGTCGTGACTGCAAAGTTACTGAACGAAAGTGGTGTATTATTCATAACTCAATGAGAAGCCGTGTACTGATAACTGTGAACAACCTGTACCTACTTTGTTGGGGTTGGGGGGTAGGGGAGAAAGTTGGAGGGGGAGAGAAGAAAGTTGGGGTGGGGGGAGAGAGTTGGAGGGAGGTGGTCATCAAGGCCTGCATGAAAAACTCTCCATTGTGGTGACATTTCGCAATGCTAAATTTAAGAACAAATATAGTGCCTATAGAAGTCTACACCCTCTTTGAAAATTTTCACCTTTTGTTGCCTTATCGCCTGGAACTAAATTGCATTAAATTAGACTTTTTCCACCTTTATTTACCCAAAGTAGCCCACAACTTCCAAGTGAAAAACAAATTCTACAGATATCAGAAAATTAATTAAAAATACAAAACTAGAATATCTTGGTTGGATAAGTATCCACTCCCCTTATAATATAAATTGTAAATTAGCTCAGGTGTAACCAATCACCTTCAAAATCACACACCAAGTTAATTGGCCTCCACCTATGTTAAATTGTAGTGATTCTGATTATTTCTGAATGAAATCAGCTGTTCCTGTAGGCTTCCTCTGCTGAGTAGTGCATTTCACAGCAAAGACTTAACCATGAGAACCAAAGCACTTTCAAACGACCACTGGGATAAAGTTGTGGAAAGGCACAGATCAGGGGATGGGTATAAAAATATTTCAAAGGCCTTGAATATCCCTTGGAACACAGTCAAGACAATCATTAAGAAGTGTAAGGCGTATGATACCACCAACACCCTGCCAAGATCAGGCCGTCCCTCCAAACTGGACCACCAACAAAGGAGGAAACTGATCAGAGAGGCTACCAAGAGGCCAAAGGCAACTTTGAAAGAACTACATGCCTTTATAGCAAAGACTGGTCACTGTGTGCATGTGACACCAGTACCCAAACACTCCACAAGTCTGGCCTGTACGGTAGCATGGCAAAAAGGAAGCCATTACTCAAAAAGCCCATCTTGAGTTCCGCTACCGCTCTGCATAAAATATGTGAAAAAAACAGATCCTTTCCAAACACCAATCAGCCTGCTCCCAATCATCAGTAAGGTCATGGAATCCATCATCGCTTCTGGCATTAAATCCTTTCTCTTCTCCAACGGCAAGATTTCCGATCAACAACTTAGATTCAGACCGGGTCACTCTACCCTGGACATGTTGCTTCTGCTTTCCCAACAATGAATGAAGGTCCTCAATGCCAGAAATGAGATCAGGGCCATCTCCCTAGACATATTGCGTGCTTTTGACACGGTCTGGCACCCTGCCCTGCTCACCATATTCTCTTCTTATGGTATCCTAGGCCATCTCCACTCATGGCTCACAGACTTCCTCTCCTGTCGCAGCCAACGTGTGGCCCTAAATGGAGTTCTCTCTTCCCCTCTTCCTGTTCAGGCTGGAGTTCCTCAAGGCAGCGTTCTGGGCCCTGTTCTTTTTCTGGTTTTCATCAATGATCTCAGACTCTGGAAATTCCTCTTTATCTCTTTGCTAATGACTCTCCCCTCTGCCGTACCATCTGTCATCCCTCATAGCGGCAAGCAGCAGCCTATTCACTCTCTGCAGATCTGGATGTGGAAACCAAGGCATTTAGGATCATTAGTATCTCCCGCAATGAAGCTGAGTCTTTGGGTCTCACTCTCTCACCGCAGGCAGGACAGTGGCCTTTCTGTCTTCTACTGTCTTCTCTGGCCTCACTGCCCCTTCTCTGTGAGTGATATTTCTGCAGGGTGCTCAAGGTCTGCCAGCAACCCCCTTCTGGTGAAACTACCAAAATCAAGAATCAATGCTCACCTTCACTCTTTCATTCCTCTTTTTTCCCACCTCTGGAAGAAACTTCCACACTTTCTTCAATCCCACTCTTCCCTCCAGGTCTTCAAAACAGCTGTTCACCACCATTTCTTATCTTCCCCCATCCAAAATCATGATCTTTTCGTCCCCGTTAATCCAACCCAAACCCACCTCCTTCAAATTCCCTGAAGTGTCCATCTTGCTTACCCCGTGTACCCCGCGCCATCCCTCTCCCTTCCACAGATCTCCTAATGTCTCTGTTCCCATAGTTTTGTGCTTCCCTCTCCTGCCCCTTTTGTCTGCTACTCCCTTTGTTACACATTCTGTGTTGGCTCTTATACGAGCCTCGACATTTTATAGATTTTTTTTTAAAAAAGAGTGAAATTTGGAGTGTTAAAAGTTCCCAAGAAATGTTTTTATTATATTATTATTATTATTTATTAATTTAAACTTAAAATGGACTCATTTGGCTCAGTAAAGAAAAGCTTTTATAGTTCATTAAAACAAACTTTGGCTATTTGTAGATATTGAATTACCAGGGGCCCCCCATCCCCTTCTTTCCTCCTTTGAGAACCACTGAAATAAAACTTTTTTTTACTGATTTATCATTATTGTTTGTCTTCACAAAACATGCATGTTATGTTGCCAATGGAAACAAAGGCGATGTCCTGAGAATGCCAATTCACAATATTTGTTTTAGTGAGGTGTATAAAACAACACGTTTTTACCTGATTGTCACTTTCATTCACCATCATTGACACCTTCATTTTGCAATTTATCATTTATTTTCACTTCAACGTCTGATCTCTGGGAACATAAAACAAATTCACAACATTATTTTTGGCAATGAGTGTGCAGATGACTAAAATTAACGCTAGTTGTTAGCAGTAAATATAAACTTCCGGGAGCATGCGAGGAAGCGCTTCATTGTCTATACACCGCCCAAATAAAGGGTTACATAGATTACGAAGTCGGTAGGAATTCTTAGATATCGTATGTAGGGATGGCATGGATACTCCATAGGTTTAATACAACACAATCCTCAACAAAAAAAAACCTACCAATATACAAATTTATAAACCTGAAATGTACCAACCACCCAGCAGGCACACAACGTTGTTGCAACGTCGTTTGCCAGTTCTATCCTGACGTCAGAATTGGGTCAGTGGGAAGTTGTTTTTGCAACACCCATGACATCGGTTTTCAATGTTGTGACAACGTTGAAATCTGACGTTGTTGCAGCATCATGTTCTGGTTGTACCTGACGTCAGAATTGGGTCAGTGAGAAGTTGTATTTGCAACACCCATGACGTCAGATTTCAACGTTGTGACAACGTCAGATTTCAATGTTGTCACAACGTCAGATTTCAATGTTGTTACAACGTTGAAATCTGACGTCGCTGCAGCGTCGTGTTCTGGTTGTACCTGACGTCAGAATTGGGTCAGTGGGAAGTTGTATTTGCAACGCCCATGACGTCAGATTTCAACGTTGTCATAACATTGAAGCATGACGTTAGTTTTCAACTTTATCACAACGTTCATAAAATGGAGTTTTTGTTTTTACCCTTTTCTTTGCACACCAAAGAAACGAACATTGCAGTGCATGACACCCTTCAGCTTCCAGCTTGATGGAGCCCTCGACCCGTAGGTCTGGTGCAAACGGAGCACCGCTGTTCTACCGGTGCCATTATCAAAACATTGAAGTTGTATTGCAACATCATTACATTGCACAGTAACACATAATGACCACAACTTAACAACAACTGTAATTCATGATCATTTATTATCACGTATCACGCAGAGCATGATTGCGGTAAAAATATACAAGCAGTATTAACAATAATAATATATTTATTCGTACCAAAAAAGCACACTCAAATACAAATGTACAATAAATAAAAGTAGATACCATTGCAATTGAGAAACATATACTAAAAATTGGGAATAAAAAGAAATACCACATGGGTAAACATCATAAATACCTTTTTGACATATTCACTTTGTGCAAAGCACAGTTAACAATTCAAATTCAGAAATTTCTGCTCCAGAGAGGAACTGTGGAGCTTCTTCTCTCTCAAATATAATTGACTGCACAAAGGCACCTTTAAGTACAATAACATCATAATGCAGTGTTAGTAAAACTGCTGATAATTCTATGCGTGCATACATTAAATGGGAATTAGAAGCAGAAAAGGTATTGACCGATAACTTACATTTATATTAAATGTAATTAAAAGTTTTAGCTACTGATGACATACTACCCATTGTTACAAGATTCATAATTAAGCAACCTCAGGTAAGAATTATGAGAAGACTAAGAACCACATATAAATTTTGCTATACGACATAATAGTTGACATTCAATAGGTAGAAATTCAGCAATGACTGGTAAAAGAGTACAATATGGGTCCCACTTGGGAAGTCAAACACCTTTCTGATAGAATTTCTCCATGATATATATAATTTAGAAATATTCTTACTTGTTATGTCCCACAGCGGGCATCAATAGAATGAGTATCATCTGTTTAAGTCTTTATGCATCTCATTCTATTGATGCCCGCTGTGGGACATAACAAGTAAGAATGATACTTGACATGATATGAACAGTGCATAAAATTATATAAAACTGAATTACAATCAGGCAAATCAATGAGACTAAATATATATCGATGTGTGTGTATTCATACAAAGAAAAAATAAAAATCTAACATCATTAAGTATGAAAACACAATTTTGAATGCATCTCACATAAATAATTCCAAAGCACAAAAAAATTAATTTGTTGGGTGTTTTCAATCTTAATTTCACAAGAAAATAAAATAACTTCATTCTGCATAAAAGTACATGTAAATATTTTCACAATGTAAACTTAGGCTGGGTTTCCAACATACAACATTACAATTAACTATGCTGCAAATTCTTAATAATCAAGGACGTGGATGGCTGGCACAGCATGTTGCTGTTACTCGTTAATATAACACTAGTACGCGTCCGTACGTGCATGCCCGTACGTGCAAAAAAAAAACAACAACTTTCAAGCAACCACACATGCCATTCCTTCGTTCTCGTAAATGAAGACTGGATTGGGGCATTGTGTTTATCTATAAATGCGCATAAGAAATCTACAAATTATGAGAATACAGTAAGTCATCACTATCCGGAAGTCCGTACATTGTAACCCGTAATGGGGAACACGGCTGAGGATCTCTTCCCCATCGGCCACGCCTACGCAGTTGGTTTGGTAAATAAATGGCCATAACTTGGGAAGCACTTGTCCAATTAATATCAAACCTTGAAAAGGCACACACTCAGGTCCCCAGCAATATAGCTGGCAAGTTTCAATTAGATCGGACCAGTGGTTGTCGAGAAACAGCGGTCGCAGACACACACACACACACACACACACACACACACACACACACACACACACACACACACACACACACACACACACACACACACACACACACACACACACACACACACCTGGAATTATAGATAGATGAGGGCTTGTTCCTGCCCGCACCTCCACACCGATCAGGGGCATATTTCAAATGTTGTGATATGGCAGTGTCCACATCCGCCTCCGTTGATGTTGGCTGAATGGACATGGTACTGTCTGAAAAATAATAAGAATTTGCACTTCGTATATATTTGGCTTTATGATCATCAAACAAGACTTGCAATGTCAATTACGCTCAAGTCATGCACATTATAAACTGTCATTTAGCAGAATTCATTACCTCTGACAACTTTATAAAAATTCAGGTTCCGGAAAGGTCTCTTCCCATTCATTCCACACAAATTGTATGTGGACATCATAGCATTGGACATCACCCTTATTCTAGAAAATAAAAACAATTTAGTACACCAGTGTTCGAAGCAGCTTGTAACAAATTTTAAGTTCCACTGCCCTTAAAAAGCCTCAATTAATATTATTCTTTATTATATAAAGTTGTTTTCATGTCTTTTGATTTAACCATTTTACCAAAGGAAAGCAATTGTGCACCGAAAAACTTGAACAATTTCCTGAGTGACAAACTACCGCAATGAAGGCTTCATTGTTGCAAGCGGAAGTTTGTCGGCGGCCAAAGGGTTAATATTTTTTTTTATGACAAAACCACATTTTTCGGCGAACAATAACTGACAATTGTTTTCCTTTAGCCTTTGGTTAGGCCTAACTCGTTAAAAGAGGACATAAAAAATAATATATTATAAAAATATATATATATATTAATTAAGGTTTTTTTAAGGGCAGTGGAACTTTAAATTTGTTACATTGCGGTACAATGCGGAATTCGTCAGACCCGAACGGCCGAAGCATTATCCACACCAGAAATATATTTTTAAAAGGTTCTGAACCAATTAAACTTGTCCAAAGTAATTTTTACAGTCCCCTTTATTTGCCACAGACCAGTGTTTTTTTTTTTTTTCACCAGGCCCGCAGAGAAATGAATTGATTCATTTATTTACCGTCGATTTGTACACACGACCAGGGCCATATCAGCAACAGCTAAACGTGATAAACGGATGAAATCGGGTGCCGGAGGATTCGATCGTCAGATGCATGTTCAAGTCCAACGCTCGAACCCACTCGAGTGCCCCGAAGGGCCTGGGAGTTTCCATTGAATGGAACTATATTAGATTCCTGCACAACAGTAACAGGAACACATCATGGATTCTGTGATCTTAAAAACTTCCAAAAACAAAAGCTAAGACATAAAATCGATTTATAATATTATACTTACCAAAAATGATCATGGCGGAAGATAATTTTAACGATAAAAGCTGAAGTCTTCTGCAGATTAAAGCAGATTGTCTCTGCCACACTCAGAAACAGCTGAAAGTTCACAAGTTTAACCAAACCTTGCAAATGGCGGCTCGTGATGCGGGAATAGCAATTAGCCAATCAGATCTCTCCTCCAGTGAAAGGCAGACACAACCACACACGGCATGAGGTGGCAAAGCGCTCACCCTGGAAATACATGACTCAGAAAAAAAGTTTTGGATAATCGCGCTGCGGCTGTACCACGTCGTGATCTGGTTGTACAACCAAGCGGCCGATTCCCGACATCGTGAATCTTTCATACTGACGTCGTGTGCCTGCTGCGCAGTCATCTGTGGAGGATTTCACATCCAATAACATCATTAAACTTTAGGACAACATCACTGAGCATCAAAACTGACCAACCAAAAGTAGCCCGTTTGTAATTCTTCTTATACAATTCATCTTATTATTATTATTATTATTATTATTGTAATAATAAGATAGGTGACATTATTAGTGTTATTATTAACTCTTATTATTAGTTATTATTACTCTTATTATTAGTCTTCTTTTCTGATCGCCTAACTCAACATTGGTTTCAGCTCAGTACTTGGTTTAAACACATATCGACTGCATTTTACAGTGGGAGGTCCATGACTATGTGAAATTTTCACAACTTGAAAGGAGGCATAATCGCATAACTACACTTTGGAATATGAAGGGAAAAGAGTGGTGGGCAGACAAGGGTGGGGGTGGGCCCATGGTGGTGTGTGTGTGTGTGTGTGTGTGTGTGTGTGTGTGTGTGTGTGTGTGTGTGTGTGTGTGTGTGTGTGTGTGTGTGTGTGTGTGTGTGTGTGTGTGTGTGTGTGTGTGTGTGTGTGTGCGTGCGCGCGCGTATACGCGTGCGTGTCCTTTAAGCTTTCGAGAACTTTCCCACTTATACAAGTTTTCAGTAGAATTGACTGTTGAAACATATTATTGGAGACCTCTGTCTGATTTCTGACCTGCAGCTTGTACTGCTCAACTTTGAGCAAACTTTTAACCCATTGTACAATATGAAATATGCATCCATTGCAGAAATGCAGAACATGCCTCTGCTAGCACAGAGTCCAAACACGAGTCGCCGGTACCCCCCAATTGCAATGGAGCACCTGGAGGAGGAGTTAAACCGCCGCACTGCTGATGATAACAAGCTCTTTCGTGAGGAGTTCAATGTGAGTGTCTTTTGCTGAACAATGACTGAAATGAAAACAAACCACAATGTTTCCATCTCATTGCAATCATGTCTTCTTTTTTGATCCATCCACCTCTTGCCACTGCCTCGTTATGTGAGCGATACTTGCACCTTTCTTTGCTGCATTCCCACCATTTCTCCCTGCTTTATCCTGCCATATCTGTTTTTGGAGAGCATTTATATGCCTCTACATTTGCTGAAGTTCTTTTTGAGAGCTTAGTCTGCAGAATAAAAATTAAGACTTTCTTTAATAATTGGTCCCCTCAAAAGAGGAACACATGCATGAGCGATTTATCTAAATTTATTCAAGTCATTTGTTCTTGGTTCTTCTTTTGCAGGTTCTTTTCTTTTCTTTCTTTCTGTTCTTCTAACCAATTTTGTTACAATCAGGGAAATATTTTGAATTTCTTTCATTTATTTTAAAGGCCAATTTCCAGCAAGACGACTGTCGAAAGAAGACAGCTAAAATAGAAAATCCCTGGGGAAAAAGTCTTGTGGGCGGTGTATCTGTACCCATATCTGATGGGCAATCCACCCTTCTGTATCTGCACCCCATTCAGCCTTGAAAACTCAGTTGAAAACCGGAATTACATACAACCTTCCATTTTTTTTTGCCAGTGTATGACATAAAAGGCCGTCAAGATTTTTAGCAAGGCTATGGTCCCTAGAAATGGAAAACGTGTGATAGTGTATAGCTCTTTACCTTTTCTGTTTTATCACTCAATATACAATCCTATCCATAAGGTCAAGGGCTGCCAGATTTTTCACCCAAAATGTACACTTTGACGGTCAATGTATAAAATGGGGCGGCACATACTTGTCAACGTATGTCAGATAATATTGCAAATGGTATTAAAATGTTGGGAAAGGGCTCCTGTGCCAAATTATTGATGAATGATGCTATTTAGGTGCATGATGTCTGACTAATTAAATGTAAAACGAAGTGATTGAAAAAACATCATTTTGAGTGGGTTTGGGTGCTTATTTATATCACATTTGAAAGTTCATTGTGGCCATTATATTTATCACTGGTGCATAATATTTATACTGTTATATGAGGAATAACCTGGGCCCTCAGAAAGGTGTCTTCGAGCTGCCAAACGGTCCATTGAGAAAACTCCCCATTGCAAGGCAGCATGATCTTTTCGTCATGCAGAGGGGGTTCAAGTTATCTCAAGAACTGCCGTGCGGTACCTTCATCAACTGGGCTACTATGGGAGAGCAGCTTGGAGAAAACCTCTTCTTAGACCAGCCAACATTTAAAGGAGAAAGAAGTGGTCTGATGAGATGGCCACCAGACCCTTGGAGTTTTGGCAAACTGTAATTTTTTTCAGGTGAGTCTGAATTTTCTCAATTTTCTGACAGTGGACGCATGTGGGTCTGGAGACTTCCCAGTCAAGAGTTTTCTTTGAACCGATTGCAGCCAATTGTCAAACACGGTAGTTTTTCAGTGATGGTTTGGGGAGCAATCTGGAGCGCTGGTCAGTCAGAGCTTGTGGAGTGTGTTGGCAACATCAACACTACGACACACATTTCTATCCTTAAGGATGGACTTCTCCCTGTCTTCTCCACTGATCAGATGCTCAAAAACAACACTGTTCATGGAAGATGGAGCTCCACGCCACACTGCAAAAAAGACCAAAGAATCGCAGGACAGAAATGAGATCAAGCGACTTCCATGGCCAAGTCAGTCTCTTGAGATGAATCCCATCGAACACATCTGGGCCATATTGGATCGAGCTGTGCAGAAAAAGTCCAGCAAACCAACATCACAGTAGAATTGCTAACCCGTTTGCATGAAGCCTGGACAGAAATCCCACAAGAGAAAATTTCAGAACTCGTTAGTTCTCTGCCTGAAAGAGTAAAAACATTGAAATCTGCAAATGGCAAGTCCACAAAATACTAGTGTATGTATTAAAATGGATCAAATGTACTTCAAATGTACAATAAATATATTCTTTAAAAATCATCATGTCCATTTACTTCTGTCATGTGTCTGTACACACTGCTATCACACATTTTCCATCTGAAGGGACACTAGCCTTGCTAAAAATCACAATTATCCTTGCTCCCTCTGATTGATACCGACCAAACCCATTGGCGCAGCCTAAATTGTGGGTGGAGTCAGGCCAGTAAGTCAAGCTCCGCCCTGGACGGACAGAGCTTCAGACTGGCGGAGAATATTACAATGGATGCCAGCACTGATCTTGCCTTTTTGATGTCCCAGTCTTGGAGTTTCGGTCATGATCCTCTGGTTATGATTCTGCATCCAATTTTATGTACCATTCTTCTTGACAGTTATAGGTTTTCTGAAGCACTCATGGGAAAGAATACACTGGGTATTTTGTCAATACCTTCCTATATACGGTCAGGGTAAGGATTACGAATTTGGCTGGATTACTGGCATGAATTTTCCTTTCATTTTGAAAGGCTTTAACATCCATGAGCATCAGCAGACAGGACAATCAGCATAGCATCCTCTTTTGCAAGGATGATTTGATTTGGCACCCTGCCTGAAAAGCACCAGGGCTACAATTTATCATCTGATCGGATCCTTTTCCGTTTGGAATCGAACTCAGACCAGACAACCTAAGAATAAGTATGCTACCTTCGAGCTATCCTGTCAATCCTGTGTCCTGTCTGGTCTGTTGATTTTTGTTTTTGGCCCCCGAGGTGCTTTTCTGAGGCTTCAGCACTGGAAAGAATAAAACGAATTAAAGAAAAGGGAGTGTAGTTGTGGGATTAAAAGTAATTATTTTGGTGAGTTTGCAGTGCAGTGCAAATTGGAAAATTGATAAATGGTTTAAATTATATATGCAGACTGCTAAACTGATCGAGGTGGCTATGGAGAAACAATGGAATTTCCATTAACTGTTGTAATGCACTTAACTAAACTTAACAAACTCTTTATCTTTCTTTCTTTCTTTCTTTCTTTCTTTCTTTCTTTCTTTCTTTCTTTCTTTCTTTCTTTATGTAAGTGCACTTTTTTGTGTCAAGTTATGGTGCACATCTTGTTCATAAACAGACAGCCATGAGAAGACATTCTTCTAAGTAATGCACCTTTGTGTTTAAAATAAAGTGTTGTATTTTATTGGGCTTCTCTAATTTTGCTTTCATTCAACTTGGGAAAACTGTAGTTTCTCCTTTAATTTTCCATCCTTTAAAGGAACCATATATGTCATCTGTGAAGTCACTGGCAAACCACACAGTAAACTTGACCAACAGACTACTTCGTTCTCGATAGAGTATGGTACATTGATGATGGTGTGACGTCATGCATTTTCTTGATTGTCACCTTGGCTAATGTGTTTCTATGGTGGTGAGGCAAAAGTAAGAATTTCATTTTCAAGGCTGTTTCAGATTTGTATTGCAATACTTGAGAGTTTGTTTAAAATGTTAGGTTTGAGCACTTGCCTTTGGACTAAAACTGTGTAGTTTATCCATTAAACAAAGCTGCTTAATCAGGGTGAATTGCTTTTGCTCGTTTGGTCTCTCAGAAACAATTAAATTTGATTGTTTATAGAGCTTGGTAATTTGTTTTGGGATTTTATTGCCAAACTATCTTTTTTTTGAAACCCAAGTAACTCTTATGCTTAACCATGACAAGAACTCACTTGAAGCCTTGGATAAACCTTGTGGTTAATCTGATGAGCCTTGGATAGAATCTTTATTGGTAATTGTAGTATGTGCGGTCACACTTTTGAAGTCTGTGGTTGCTTGTTGCCATTCATACAAGAACTGGACAAGTTGATCTTCAACAGACGTGTTAATCTTTGAGATTATAGTACTCGCGATTGTCTAACTCCTGTCGTTATACTTCGACTTGAAATGTTTTGCCAGGAAGGTATTGTTACAAAGAAGCTTTGCTTTTGGAATGTTGTGGGAGATGGGGGAAGTTTATGTTCTAACGAAAGGGTGTGCGGCTGTGTAGGAGTAGCAAGTTTTACTGGCTCCATGCTTTATAGCATACTCTTTGTTTTCATAGTCTCTGCCAAGCTGCCCAATCCAGATCACGTGTGAAGCTGCTTCCAAGGAAGAAAACAAAGAAAAGAACAGATATGTGAACATCTTGCCATGTAAGATAAGATAATAATCCTGTTTTTTTATTATTTTAATTTTAGAGGTAGCTTTAAGCTGTTAGATGTTTGCATTGTAAAATGACTGTGAAATGGTCCATGCAACAAAACGTTAACTTTTCTATAAAATGGAGAGAAATGAGGGGTGGGGGTGGTGGAGTAGTTGCAGGTGTTTGGGGAGTGGCAGATACTTGTCGGGACTTTTAAAAGTTAGTCATTGTTTTGATGTAGGGACTTTTTAAAGAATCTCAACTTGAAGAGTAGTGTCCATTTGGCCTGCTTTTCATCATGTTTGATTTGTTGGACTTGAATTTGTTGGCCTGTTGGTGTTCCCAATCTGAACCCCCTGGCTCAAGTTGTTCGGAACCCAGGTTCAAATCCCATGTTTGTCCATTGTCTACAAATGCCTTTGTAGCTTACATGAAAGTATGCCGTCTACTCCTGTCCTTATTACCTCCGCCATTTGCGATGGACGGAGGTAATGTTTTCATCCCTGTCCGTCTGCCTGTTTGTGTGTCCATTGCCTACAGGTCACAATTTCAAACCAATCTTCACGAAACTTCACAAAATGGTTGAGTTGGTCATAACCAAGAAGCCTCTTGACCTTGCGGTCATAAGATAAAAAGGTCAACAGGCCAAAGGTCAATAACTTTGTCAAATTTCGAAACTCATCGATTTTCATCCGATTGACTTGAAATTTGAAGAGGATTTGCATATTTTTGGTGACCATCGAATTCCTGATCTGGATATTCGAATTTTTTAAAGTGATTCTTCACCATTGAGAGATAGGGCCAAAAATAACTTGTAGCACAATATCTCAAAAGGTTAAGGATGGATTTGAACGAAACTTGGTGGACTGGTTGGGTGTGTGACAAGGACCAATTGATTCAATTTTGGTGAAGATACAAATCCGGATCCAGATACGACAATTATTCAATAAATTTTAAGTGATTCTTCACCATTGAGAGGTGGGGCTAAAAACATATTGCATTATATCTCAAAAAGTTGCTGACAGATTTGGATGAAACTTGGTGTACATTTTGGGTATGTGACAAGGACCAATTGATTCTATTTAGGTGGACATCCAAATTTGGATCTGGATCCGAAAATTTTTCAAGTGATTCTTCACTGTTGAGAGATGGGGGCTAAAAAGAATATTGCATGATATATCAAAAATTTTCGGACGGATTTGGATGAAATTTGCCGAAAAGGTTGGGTGTGTGAGAAGGACGAACTGATTAAATTTTGGTGAAGATCTGCATCTGGATAAACCCATAAGGAGGTGATGGGTAGGTACGGTCTCAACAAGAGAAATGTGGAAGGGCAAATGGTGGTAGAGTTTGCAAAAAGAATGGAAATTGCAGTGGTAAATACGTATTTCAAGAAGAAGGAGGAACACAGGGTGACATACAAGAGTGGAGGAAAGTGCACACAGGTGGATTACATCTTAAGCAGGAGATGCAAACCTGAAAGAGATTAGTGACTGTAAGGTGGTGGCAGGGGGAGAGTGTAGCTCGACAGCATCAATTGGTGGTCTGTAGGATGACTTTAGAGGTGAGATTGAGGAAGAGAGTGAGGACTGAACCAAGGACCAGATGGTGGAAGCTGAAGGAGGAAGACTGTTGCTTGAAATTTAGGGAGGAGGTGAGACAGGCGTTGGATGGTGGTAAAGATGGGTGGGATGATTGGGCAACGACAGCAGAAGTTGTGAGGGAGATAGCTCGGAAGGTACTTGGTGTGACATCTGGACAGAGGAAGGAAGATAAGGAGACTTGGTGGTGGAATGAGGAAGTACAGGAAAGTTATAAGGAAGAAGGGGTTGGCGAAAAAGAAGTGGGACAGTCAGAGAGATGAAGAAAGTAGGCAGGAGTACAAGGATTGGCGGCGAAAGGCAAAAAGAGAGGTGGCAAAGGCCAAAGAAAAGGCATATGACGAGCTGTATGAGAAGTTGGATACAAAAGAAGGGGAAAAGGATTTATACCGATTGGCAAGACAGAGGGACCGAGCTGGGAAGGATGTGCTGCAGGTTAGGGTGATAAAGGACGCAAATGGGAATGTGCTGATGAGCGAGGAGAGTGTGTTGAGAAGGTGGATGGAGTACTTTGAGGAGCTGATGAATGAAGAAAATGAGAGAGAGAGAGAGAGAAGGTTGGAAGAGGTGGAGATAGTGAATCTGGAAGTGGGGTGGATCAGTAAGGATGAAGTGAGGACTGCTATGAAGAGGATGAAAAGTGGAAAGGCGTTTGGCCCAGATGGTATACCAGTGGAGGCATGGAAGTGCTTAGGAGAGATGGCAGTGGGGTTGTTAACCAGATTGTTTAATAAAGTCTTGGAAAGTGAGAGGATGCCGGAGGAGTGGAGATTAAGTGTACTGGTTCCGATTTTCAAGAATAAGGGTGATGTGCAGAGCTGTGGAAATTACAGAGGGATAAAGTTGTTAAGCCACACCATGAAGTTGTGGGAAAGAGTAGTGGAAGCTAGGTTGAGAGGAGAGGTGACGATCTGTGAGCAGCAATATGGGTTTATGCCAGGAAAGAGCACCATTGATGCGATGTTTGCTTTGAGAATGTTGATGGAGAAGTGTAGGGAAGGCCAGAAGGAGTTGCATTGTGTGTTTGTGGATTTAGAGAAAGCTTATGATAGGGTGCCAAGAGAGGAGTTGTGGCATTGTATGAGGAAGTCGGGAGTGGTGGAGAAGTATGTGAGGATCGTGCAGGATATGTATGAGGACAGTGTGACAGCGGTGAGGTGTGCGGTATAGGTAGGAATGACGGACCGGTTTAAGGTAAAAGTGGGATTGCACCAAGGATCGACTCTGAGCCCTTTCCTGTTTGCAATGGTGATCGACAGGTTGACGGACGAGATCAGACTGGAGTCCCCATGGACTATGATGTTCGCGGATGACATCATGATCTGTAGGGAGAGTAGGGAGCAGGCTGAGGCGAGCCTCGAGTGGTGGAGGTACGCACTGGAGAGAAGGGGAATGATAGTCAGTCGGAGTAAGACGGAGTACATGTGTGTAAATGAGAGGGAGGGTGGTGGTATGGTGCGGTTGCAAGGAGTTGAGGTGGGGAAGGTGGATTGGTTTAAATACATGGGATCAACTGTCCAAAGTAACGGAGAGTGTGGGAGAGAAGTGAAAAAGAGAGTGCCGGCATGATGGAGTGGGTGGAGAAGAGTTGCAGGAGTGATTTGTGACAGAAGAGTTGCTGCAAGAGTGAAGGGGAAAGTATATAAGACGGTAGTGAGACCAGCTATGTTGTATGGTTTGGAGGCGGTGGCACTAACAAAAAGACAGGAAGCGGAGCTGGAGGTGGCAGAGTTATAGATGCTGCGATTCTCGTTGGGAGTGACGAGGATGGATAGGATAATAAATGAGTATATTAGAAGGACAGCGCAAGTAGGACGGTTTGGAGACAAAGTGAGAGAGGTGAGACTGAGATGGTTTGGACATGTGCACAGGAGGGAAGCGGAGTAGCCTATATCGGGAGAAGGATGTTGAAGATGGAACCGCCAGGCAGGAGGAGAAGAGGAAGGCCAAATAAGAGGTTCATGGATACGGTGAGGGCGGACATGCGGGTGGTTGGAGTGTCAATGGAAGATGTGGAGGATAGAGCGAAATGGAGACGGTTGATCCGCTGTGGCGACCCGGAACGGGAGCAAGCCGAGAGAGGAAGAAGAAGAAGATCTGCATCTGGATCCGAGAATTTTTAGAAGTGATTCTTCATCATTGAGAGATGAGCCAAAAACGATGTATGGCATTATATCTCAAAAAGTTTTGGACGAGTTATGACAAAACGAGGAGGATGAGTTGGTTTGGTGCCACAAACAAGCTGATTCGATTTTTGTTAAGGTCCAAATTCAGATCCAATTTATCAGTGGGCTACAAAATGTGAACTGTTCAGCCTGGCGGAGGTACGCGCCCGACTGAGTGCCGTTCCATTTCACCAAGTGTCACTCCATGAGTGATTTTTAATTGTTTGTCTGCTTGTGTGCAGGATATCTCAGAAAGTTGTGTACGGATTCAGATGGAATTTGGTGCGCAGGTTGGGTGTGTGACCAGAACGAATTGATTTGATATTGGTAAAGATCTGAATCCGGATCCAGATACTAGAATTTTTGAAGTTATTCTTCACCATTGAGAGATAGGCCAGAAACAGTGCACTGTATAGCACAATACCTCAAAAAGTTGTGGATGGATTCAGGCAAAACTTGGTGGACAGGTTAGGTGTGTGACAAGGACCAATTGTTTTGATTTTGGTTTAATATCCGAATTTGGATCTGGGCAGAGGTATGTGCTCTACCGAGCACCCTTCTAGTTTTACATGTTATATGTGTATAAGCTCCTCTACAAGCTGTACAACACTTTAAAAAGAATATATGAATGAATAAAACCCACATTGCCAGGTATTTAATTCATGATAGCTTTTTATGTCCGAGGTGGGTAACCCATGATCAAACATTCATAATACAGTTGCCATTTTAATTCCTTTATTGATTACTGTGTCTGTTATAGGAAAGATCACAGGGAAGGGGGTGGTGAGGCAAGTTGAGTAATTCCCCAGTTTTCATGACCTTCTCCACTTAGTCCTTCATTGTTGCTGTTTAAGTCAAACATTTGATGAACTTTGAATGTTTGAATCGATGAACTGTTTTCAATTGCTGGTTTTTGGTTTAAATGTTTCCATGTCGTTTTACAGATGATCATTCAAGGGTGCATTTGATGCCACTCGACGGAGTTCCAGATTCCGACTATATCAATGCTTCTTATGTGAACGTATGCATTCACCGATGAACCAACAATTTTCAAATAAATACTTGATTTTCATTATAAATCGCTGTATAAAAAATGATTGCAATTTTGCCAAAAAAAAAATTTCCATTTTTTTTTTTCTCTTTAAGGGCTACCAGGAGAAGAACAAGTTTACTGCTGCGCAAGGTGTGTCTTGAGTCTCTCGAGCTGCAGTGTTGCATTTTTCTTCTTCTTTGTACTTTGTTCATTCCTCTTTGGCTCATCCATTTAATGCTGTATTTGTAGGTCCCAAAGAGGAAACTCTGAATGATTTCTGGCGAATGATCTGGGAACAGAATACAGCCACCATTGTCATGGTTACAAACCTAAAGGAGAGGAAGGAGGTAACGTGGAGAGGAGTGATAAATAATTGTATTTGTATTGTGACTTTATGCCTGGTGTTGGCTTAATGGTGATGGTGGTAGGCTTGGGATCCTATGGTCCTGAGTTCAAATCCCATTCAGCTGTTGAATTAATACCAGGTGGGGTTAACTCGACCTGTCATCCTTCCGAGGTTGGCAAAATGAATGCCAGCTTGCTGGTATACTGTGTCGGAGTGGCGACCTGTCCAGGATTGTGCCCAATAGCCAAGGAGACTGCTTCGGCAGCACCAACGCTCTGCACAGAGTATGGTCCCAATAGATGGATGAATGGATGGATTGTGACTTTCTTGGACTTCATGAGAAAAAATTATTATTTGGGTGCTGTGCTGCCTTGTGTTTCCAGTGGCTTAATTCCTACATTATGTTATTGTATTTGTTTGGGTTTGAGGAAATTTTGTCAAAATTAGTTTGTTTTTACGTTTTTAATCTATATCTCCAAATGATATCATGAATCATCATGGTTATCTTTTATTGCTGAAAGCAGCCATTGTCATTTGACAAGGGACCAACTTGATTCAGAAGTAGACTGTTTATCGTGCAGGATTTGCTCTCCACACAAGCATACTCTGAGATAGCAAACAGGGTAACTTTGTGTCAAGGGCAAGGGATACCCAAGAAAACCAGAATACGTTCGCTTCTTAAGTTCAGGCAGGAATTTGTAATTTGTTCAAGGTGCTGGCGATAAGACACCTGCTCTTAATGAAAGACACCGAGGGATCTTTCATGTCCACCAACAGCCAGTGCTAGCAAATGGGGCCTCATGCTCACCATCCATCCAATAGATGGCATACAACACATTGATTCAATGCCCTGCTTGTGAAACACCAGGGTGACAGTTTATAGTCCGATCTGGAATCAAAGCCGGACTAGTCAGCCCAAAGGCGAGTACTTTACCCGATTTCTGAGTTATCCTGCCACCCATCCAAATTCTATAATTTTTGTAACCACAGACAGGTGAATTGCAGGACTGGACTCGATCCTCTTTTGTCATGTGTTTACGGAACCCTTGTGTTTCAATGCCTCAAAATAGCACAATACTTAAAGAAACATATAAACTGTGAGAAATGTACTGGATTTGGGGGAGGAAGTGGAGGAGATTTGTCACCTATTGGCTTTGAGATGCCTGTATGGTTACATAATACTTTTATTCTGATGTCTACTCATCTTCATGAAGGCTAATGTTGGTCTACATAAGCTAGCAAGTTCAACAATTTTTTTTTTCAATTAAGGTTTATTACTGCTGTGGGTTATGAGCTGTTACTGACGTTTATTGTGCCAGCCCTTCTTCATATCCCCTGTTTTATCAGAGCCACAGAACGATTGATAAAATCGTTAGCGTCTTCTCATCTCGTCAAACAATTCTTCTTTAACATAAATATATAGCATATCTTGGTTATGATGGCATTATCAATAGCAGGTTAATATATGGTGTAAAATACATACATTTAGTACTGCAAGATCCCTGAGGTCAAATGGTTTAAAAACGAAAATATATCCACAGAAATTTTGGATTTATTTTACGTTGAACTTTATATCGACATCATGTTTCACACACACACACACACACACACACACACACACACACACACACACACACACACACACACACGCACACACCCACACAGACACACACACACACACGCACACACACACACACACCTAGTCACACACACACACACACCTAGACATACACACACACACACACACACACACACACACACACACACACACACACACACCGAGACATATACACACACACACACACACACACACACCTAGACACACACACACACACACACACACACACACACACACACACACACACACACACACACCGAGACATACACACACACACACACACACACACACACACACACACACACACGATGTATGGCATGTCTTAGTTGTATTCCCATCACGCTAAAGGGTATGCCGAGGTTTGACGAGGCTCGTCCCTTGTGTGAAAATTATCATGGAGCTGAGAAAGTACCAAAGTAATACAAGATGTTTCCAAAAGTTAATCCTCTTTTAAAATGGCTGCAGTAATGGAATCGTCGTCGTGTGTTTTTGTTTTCACACCAATAACTTAAACAAATGTAGGGCTCAGTGCCACTTTTTATTTTTTTCTCGAGACAAGTGCAGCAGCATTTTGAAGAAATATTTTATCATGTTTGTTGTTCGGGTTTGCAAAGCTTGCAAAGCAATTTACCTTCATATGTGAAAATGGGCTGTTTGTGTTTGAACAATCTTTAGTTTGTTCGCTATTTATGGGATGAGTGGTGAGGAGGATTGTTGGTTAAATCCAGAATGCTTAACGTGCAAATTTGTTTTGCGAAACATTGTTGCAACATCTCCATGCAACGGGCCAGAGCAAGGGAGCCAAGCTTCCGGGCTGTGATTGCCATCTTCCATCATTGTACGTGCAATTATTCTCTGAAATCTCAAGTGTTACATTCGGGGTTTCTCTACAGCCAATTAAAGCCATTAGTCGAGGGTTGAAATGCCATAACGAGGTTGAAATGCTACTGAAAACTCAACATTAATGGAGCTTATCTTATCATGCGAGGAATTTTAATGTGTAATGCATCAGCCAAATCTGCACTATATATAGAAACTATAAGAGAAGGAAATAAATTAAGACCCAACTACACACTCGGGGGAGATTGTGCTGATGTAGCTACTGTGTCGTAGATATTACCTTAAGATTATATGATAGTGTTTGAAAATAGATGTTTGATTACGAGGTTATCAATTTATTTTTGCCATTGCATTCCCGGGTGGGCTTTTTCACACGTTGAGATACAGCATCGAATGCATCCACACCACCGCACCTCACCTCACCTCACAACACTGCCCCTCCCATACCTAACCTCATGCCACCTCACGGCCCCTCCCATCGCCTTCTGCACAGCTCACCACCCCCTTCCTGCACCCCACCACCCGTTTCCCGACACACCGCACACACCCCCTCCATATCCCACACCCCAACCCCACAACCTCTCCACTTACTCTCCAGGTTCACAGGGAGCTTTCTTTTGTCACTCTGAAGGCTTTGATGCTGTGTAGGCTTTGAAGAATGTAACATTTATGTACACTTCATTTGTAGATAGTTGAGTTTATGATTTGGGGGGGGGGGTGGAGTGGTCGAGTGGGTTGTAGCTTTACCTGTAGCCAAGGATTGCATCATAAGTTTGTCACAAAGGCAGAAAGATGGTTTAAAATTCTGGGAAAGTGTTTTTTTGTTTTTTTTAATGTACGTAATTTGTTTTTTCTCCTTGTACTATTGGTATTCAAGGCTGTACTTTTGCTGCAGTTTCCCCAGGTAGATGTCCATTTATGTCCCGTGATGTCCGTGATGTCCATTTAATCAGAAAGGGGGTGCCACTGAGAGGCTCTTGCCTTCTTTCACGTTTATGGACATTTGCTAGCCACTGCAATAAGTGCGGATGGAGGTGGCTTTGAGAGGCTTAGTATGGTGTTAGTGCAGCTGTTAACAACATCCTGCTGGTGATTCGACAAGCTTTGGTTTCCCCAACTTTGTGAAGATTGTGAGCTGCAACATAATTGGATACTGTTTGCTTAATTAAATATCCAACCTCGAGTCGGCGTCAGATTCCTGTCGTTTGTAATGAGAATGTGGTGTCCGTTTGTGTGTTTTCAATAAGAAGTTGAACATCCAGAAATCTTGTGAGCACGGTAAATGTCACGTTTACTTTATTTTACAGTTTTGGGAATGCAGCGATAATTTTCCTCACTGGGTCTGAACTCTATTCTTGTTTTCACGCGGAGTAACCTTCACGTTTGTTATGAAAGAGTTAAGTTTACTTATTGCCCACAACAGCCGCTTTGATTCCAAAATATTGCCGCGTTTCCACTTGTGCTTCCAAATGGCAAATCTACCCCTTTACCCAAGCCACTCAACTTACCTGATCTCTTATTGATGTACGGAAGTCCTTCAGTGGAATACGTACATTCTTGTCATCTTTCTCCAGGTTATTTGGCCATTTGCTCTCTTGTGTATTCCTGGTGTTTGCTTAATGGTTAGGGTAATGGGCTTTGGATCCTAGGATCCTGAGTTCAAATCCTGCTTGGCTGTTGAATTAATACCAGGTGGGGTTGACTCTGCCTCTCATCCTTCCGAGGTCGGCAAAATGAGTGCCAGCTTGCTGGTATCCTGTGTCGGAGTGGCGGCCTGACCAGGATTGTGCCCAATAGCCAAGGAGACCGCTTAGACAGTACCAACGCCCTGCACAGAGTATGGTCCCAATGGATGGATGGATGGATGCTCTCTTGTGTTTGTTTTGTCGAACTTTTGAACTGCAGTAAACAGCAGACAGCAGGCAATCTGACTCCCGGCTTAATTGGAAGTGTGTGCATGTCTGCTTATTTCTAACAGGAGGCAATCTTTGTGTTAAATTGTTTTTGTTTCTTTAAAGCTGGAGTTTTGACCCACCTTCTCCTTTTCCCATACAATACCTTCTTCCCATGAGCTACAATGGAATTCGTATCTCACACTTTTTTATTTTCATCATAAGTCTGGATAACATTCAAGGTTGATCATTTCCACCTCTTCAGGTTTTCTCATGGTTTATGACTGGAAAGACACTTGTGCGGCATCTTGCAACTTTATTTTGACCTTATAACCCAATTAACGACAGTTTGTTGATCTGGGTACATGGGGGGGCTTTTTCTTATTTTCCATGCTTCGCATACCTCACTCCCTTTTTATGAATGCCAAAATGGAACTACATCCATTATCATAAAAAAACAACAATTAGAGACATTCCACTGAGGGATCCTCAGGAGGGATGGATTAAGAACACAATCATCCTAAGTGAGGCTGTGCACATTGTTCTGCGGTGAGAAATACACATTTGCAGGAGTGCTTGAATTACATTTTTCACTTAGATGACACTGGATTCTCGACTTTAATTTTAAGGAAGACGATACTCGTTTAAAAGGAAGACACTTCATATATAATGGATGAACAATAAAATTAAGTCTTGGTACTTGCAAGTGCCAATGGCATGCACAAAGCAGCTTTCTGTACGCAGTCGTAGTCGAGGCTTATGGAAGAGCTAGTATTACTATTTGTACAGTGAACGGATCAGGACACAACAGGACAAAATAAACAGTTGAGAGGGTGGGACAACATCAACAGCAAATTTCAAGGACAAGATAGAGGCAGTCTTGGACAAACAAAGGATGTGGGGAGGAATGAGGGGAATTTGAGGATGCATAGGGTGGACAAGATGGATACAGAATAAAACTCAGGAGGAAAACTGGAAATTTGGAAGGAGGAGGGAGGGGGGGGTTAACAAGGCTAAGAAAGATCATGGTTTTGGATTGTGGGCAATCAGATGGTGGTGAACAGCTGTTTTCAAGACCTGGAGGGAAGAATGAGATTGAAGAGAATGTGGAAGTTGGTTCCACAGGTGAGGGGAAAAAGAGGAATGAATGAGTGGAGGTGAACAGTAATCCTGGATTTAGGTAGTTTCACCAGCAGAGGGTTGATGGTGGACCATATGTGCCCTTGTAGAAACCTGAGGGGAGGGAGGGATGGGGTGGACAAAACACAGAAATAATAGAGGATGCAAGACAAGAAAGGAGGTGGTAGAAGACGGAGAGACCACCGACCTGTCTGTGATGGCGAAGTTCTAGACCCATAGACTCAGCTTCATCATGGGATATTCCAATAATCTTGAAGGCCTGGGTTTCCATGGCGTCAAGTGAGCAAGATGTGAGGCAGGGTAGCTAGCCCAAATGGAAAAGCAATCCTCCATAAAGCTGCGGATGAAGACCTTGTATGTGGATGGAAGTTCAAGTGTGCCAATGAATGACTTTGTATGATGGAGGATGTACAGTTGGCAGCTCACTTTGGAGGCCAGCTTTGAAATGTGGTATGCCTAAAAAAAGTAATTTCTGAAAGTGATTCCAGGAGTTTGAATGACTGAAATTCACAAGAGGATTGTTAAGAAAGTAGATTGGTGGGAAGGTGGGGGGGGGGGGGTTGACAGATGGTCCTTTTTCAGAGAGATGATAAGAGTGTAAGATTTGTCAGGATTTGAAGCCATATTCCAAGTGTTTGACCATCTTGTGATTTTGTCAACGTCTAAAGAGAGGGAAGAGGCTGCAGCCTTCTTGTTTGAAGGATGACAGATGTCATGGTAGAGGGTGGAGTCATCAGCAAAGAGATAAAGAGACTTTTCCAGAGTCAGTGAGATCATTGATAAAGATTAAGAATAAGATGGGGGCCTAGAACACTGCTTTGGGGCACTCCAGCCTTGACAAGGAGAGGACATTAAAAGATTCTGTTGAGCATGACACATTGGCTCCAAGAATAGAGGAGTCAGGAAGCAATGTGTGTGGAGTTGGACTTGGATTCCAGAGGCAGAGAGTTTGGAGAGCAAGGCAGGATGCCAGACTGCATCAAATGCATGAGATATGTCCAGAGAGATGGCCCTGATATCATGTTGACATTGAGGGCTTCCATCCATTATTGGGTGAGTAGAAGCAGCATGTCCAAGGTAAAGTGACCTGGTCTGAATCTAAATTGGTGATCTGAGATGAGGTTGTTGGAGAAAAGGAAGGATTTCATATCTACTGATGATGATGGATTCCACGACCTTGCTGATGATTGGAAGTAAGCTGATAGGTCTGCAGTTCAGGGGATCAGTTTTTTCACGTTTTTATGTAATGTAGTGATGTTGGCAGATTTCCAAGTGGATGGAAGATGACCTTGGGCAAATGAAATGGTGAAAAGGGCAGAAAGAGGATGTGAAAGAGCAACAGAGCAGGATTTTCAGACATCTGAAGTGATGCCATTCAGTCCAATTGCAAAGTCAGAGTCGATGGTTGAAAGAACCTTCTCTACCTTCTCATGTGCAAAAGACACAGAGTCCAGGAGCAGTTGGGTACGACTGGGAACGTTGGGTGATGAGAGTGAGTTAGCGACACAAGATTTAGAAGCAAACACAGAATTGAGATAGTCAGCCTTCTCACGTGCAGAATCTGCTGTAATGCCATTTGAAGAGAGGGGAGGGATGGAAGGGGTGTAAACATACACCAGAGACAGATGTTAACAAGGTGCCACCAGGTTTTGGAGGATGGAGACAAGAATGAAAGCTCATTCTTGATATTGGACAGATGTTGCTTTCTGGTTCTCTTGAGAATGAACACACATTCATTTCGGACTTTTTGGAACGCACCGATATTCCCTTCATTTGGATTCGCCTTCCAGGAAGAGAAGGCAATTTGCTTAAGAGCAACTGCCTCACCACAGGATCCAATGTACCTGGGCAGCAAGAGAGATAGACTAATTGAAGACAAAATGGGATGAATCTGTGCATGAGGGAGAGCAATTTTCTTTGGAAGAATTTCCAGACTAAGTTAACCAGGTTTAGTAGAGGTGAAAAAGCAGTCCTGAAGAGAAATGTCTGCTTGCAGTCCCTGCCAATCTGCTTGAGTGAACTCCCAGACTTGCTGGCATTGAGGCAGCTCTCTGAAAATAGCCAGAGACATATTGACTTTCACAAGCATATGATCAGGTGAACCAATCGGAGCAGAGGAAGTGTAGGAGACATTTGTGGGAAAATTAGTAATCACCAAGTCCAGCAGGGAGGATTTGCCATTGAGAGAAATCTGGGTGGGAAAGTTTACAGATTGAGTCAGTCCCATGGAGTCACAGCAGTCCTTTGCTGAAGTGTCTTGACTGGTGATAGAGGTACCAACACTAAGCCAAGTTGCGTGGTGACAATTGAAATCAGCACAAATGAGGAAGAGAGAGTTTGGATGAGTGGTTAAAAGTTTGTCCATGTTGTCGGAGAGAAAGATATAGATGGAGTCATCACTGTTTGGAGGACGGTACAACACAGATGAACAAGAGGTGGGAGCAGAGCGGAAGTTGCAGCCAGAGGTACTCCTGGGGAATGAGTGGTGTAAGATAAATCCATGGACAGTGAAAAGTGCAGTTATTGATGGAAAGTGCAACTCCCTCGCCGGGGAATGGTTCAGGCCTGTCAAATTGGAGGATACAATAACTAGGGAGAGATACTAAGGAGTCAGGGACTTCCTGTGGGAGGAAGGATTCTGTTAAACAGTTTATGTCTGGTTTATCGGCAACGGCCTGGATTGAGAGATATGTCAGGTTGGAGCATTGGGAGGATGCAGAATGGGGGTGGAGGCTTTGTGGGAGCAATGTGAGGCTTTGGGGGGTGGGGTGAGGGGAAAGATTTGAGTGTGATTGGTGTGAGAGAAGGATTGAGTGTGTGGGATGCAGGGGAAAGGTTTGAGAAGGTGGAGTGAGGGGGAAGCATCGACGTTGTGGGGTGAGGAGGGATGCAGAAAGGGGGACATGAAGCTTTGTGCAGGTGGGGTAGGGGTGGATGCATATTCTTATTCCAGATACCCATCTTTGACAAATGGAGATAAAGATCATTGGATGGGAGAAGAACATGGAAAAATAAATTTCACATTTTCGATCCAAGGATAGGCATTATTGGGCATTGAACAATACGAAACGAAATGAATAGCAAAAACAACAAAATAATTAACATGAAATATTGCACAGGATACAACAGCAACACCTAGACAAGATGCATCAACATAAAAACACGACGAATTCGGTTCGGAAAAATCAGCTTTAGTGTGCTGGAAAAGGAGAGCTCAGATTTTCACTACCACACCACGTGCAGAAACTCCGAACCAGAAGCAAATGGGAAGAACAAGAATCAAAAGGAATAACAATTATTGAACAAGAGGGAGATATAGAAGCGTTGCCAGAGCACGGAAAGATGTTGTACCCGAAGCATGATGTACTTCGAGGGATTGAAGCCTCTTATGCAGATGAATGCCCACCTCATTGCTCTGGTGCCAAACAAGTTGATCCACAAACATTTTTGGTTGTTTATGTTCAAGGAAACCGCTGATCCCAACCCTCACACCACCCCTCACTAAATTAAACTGCAGGTGGAACCCTAAAACCAAAGGACTTTTTTTACCTAGGCTGAATCATAGATGGGATGAAATGGTAAACTATGAAAGTATTGTTTAAAATTATGTTGCGGTGTCACTACAATCTGCATGATGATGGTCTCAGTCCAACAGAACCCTCCACTATGCAGGCAAAACCATTCACTGCTTTTGGTATAGAGCTTGCAAAATGGCTGTTGTCTGCATTTTGATTATTTTTTAAAAATATTTTTTACCTTCCCTTTACTAAAAAGCCCTTGTGGCTGTTTGTAAATTGGAACGCAGTTCTATCGCTACAGGGAGATGGTTGTCTCCCAAGGTGGTGAAAAAAGCAAGTTGTTCTGATGCACCCAGAGAGCACAGGGTTGAATCTGATATCTTGTGTTAATTTGCTCATTAACATCTTTCTAAGTGTATTTTATACAATCGTCACAAGCTGTTTACTATTAAAACAAAACAAGCTTTAGCTCTCATACGAGCCTCGACAGTGTATACAAAATAAAAGAAAGAAAAAGCTCAGCCAGACCTGCACCAGCAGAGAGTCTGGAAAAAGCAGTTCATATTTGGTGTATTGATGGCTGTGGTGTATGCCTGGTGTTGTCTTAATGGTTAGAGTGGTGGACTTGGGATCCTAGGGTCTTGAGTTCAAATCCCGCTCTGCCGTTGAATCAATACCAGGTGGGGTTGACTCAGCGTGTCATCCTTATTAGGTTGGCAAGTGAGTACAATCTTGCTGGGATGATTGAGCCATTTGAGTATCCTGCGTCAGAGTGGTGACCCATCTAGGATTGTGCCCAGTAGCCCAGGAGACTGCTTCAGCAGCACCGATGTTCTGTGCAGAGTATGGTCCCAATGGATGGATGTATGGCTGTGGTCCTTTTGTCATCTCTTGGTCCCAGTATTATTGTTACCTCTAACACCGAAGGTGAAGATAGGTTATGTTTTTTTCCCTGTTTGTTACTTGCAAAATCAAAGATTCACAAGTATATTGGTTTGTCCGGTCTGTAACTCTATTTGTTTATCTGTCTGTCTGTATTCCAATCGCCTACAGGTCACAATTTCAAGTTGGTCATAAGCAAGAAGCCTATTGATTTTCTGGTCAAAAGGTCAACATAGGCCAAAGGTCATCAACTTTGTTGGATTTCTAAAATTATCAATTTTTATCCAATTGACTCGAAATTTGAAGAGGATTTGCATACTTGGTCACTGAATTCAACCACCAATTATTTTTTAAGATCAAATTTGTTTAAGGTATTTCACAAGTATCATGCTCTGCATGATGTCTTTCGTTGTTTGCTTGTCTGTCTGTCTGTCTGTCTGTGAGTGAGCAGGATATCTAAAAAGGTTATGGACGGATTCGAACAAAAGTTAGTGGACAGGTTGGGTGTGTGAAAAGGATGAAATTATTTGATTTTAGTGACGATCCAGATGCAGATTTGGCCTATCAATGGGATTCAATTACTCAAATTGTTCAGCCTGACTGAGATCTGTGTTCTACCGAGTGCTGTTCTTGTTATTATTATCATTATTATTATTATTATAATTAGCATTGTTATTGGCATTATTATTGCTACTACCCACACTGTGGCCATAGGCTGAGCACGTGGCTATTGTAACAATCCCGTCAGTCGGTTTGTCTGTCTGTCAGCAGAATAACTGGACAATAAGGGCACATAGAATCTCCAAATTTAGCACAAAGTTTTGCATTTTGAATGTCTCAGACGAGTTCGACTTTGAGCTCACAAGGACAAATATAAAATGAAAACGAGAGAGTTCATTGACACCTTACCTCGTGCACTCTTGAGAAACAAGGACATGGGTAGGGTCTGCAAGCGGCAAATTTGATTGCTCGTGATGATGTAAAATACTGCCAAACAGAAGGGTTTTGAAAGTTCCAAAAGGTTATTTGTTTTCTTGTGTTCAAGTACTGGATATAATTAAATCGAAATACAATAACCTTCGATTATTTGGTTGTCGGGAAATTTTTTTGGGAACTTTACCGCTTTTGATGCGGTCTCTTTTACACCACCTTATTGAACATGTCACATTCGTTTTTTGTGTCTGTTCTTTTTGTCCTTCATGTCATCCTTCAAAAACACAGTAAACTTTGTGTTTGGAATTATTTTTCAATTTTGACTGCCAGAAAGGCAGACAGACTGAAATTTATTTTGTCTCACTCCTCTCTGCACATGTGCGATTGGGACAAATTGAGAGCCAAAGTACTGCTAAACTACAGGTTTGTTTTCCGATTCATGTTCCGATTCGTGTTCAATACATAATATTCAATTGAAATCAAGTTGTTCCTCGATCATAAAGTGACGTTTGTAAACAGACTGATTGACAGACACAGACAAAGTGACCCAATTGCTTAACCCCGCTTTTCGCTTCACATGTGCGGCGTAATTAATACAGAACTATATTTGCTCATACCGTGGCTACATGATGGTTCCGTAAAGGTTAGCTCCCTCTGGGGCAGTATTGCACTGAGAAAGCAACCTCGTGAGTCAGAACTTCCACTTACAGTAATGGCAATATTCTGTTGTTGTTTTTTTTTGCTTGTGTCCTACTTTTTAGAGTTCAAATGTCATGGACGAGCAAGATGACAAATGAGGAGAGGTCAATGCATTGACAATGGAGCAGAGAGAAACAAGCAGACAAGAATCATGACCAAATGCGCAAAGGACTCACAGAGACAAACAGGCAGGCAGGCAGGAAAATATGAAGGAACACGGACAGACTTGCATCTTGCATCCCAATTAAGCAGCATTGTAAAGGCATATGAGGGGCACACAAATAGATGGGATAGCCAATTAATCAAAGGAACTTCAGATAAAAGGTTACAGAGGGACAGAGGGGGGAAATAGCAAGAATGCAAAAAAGTCATCCATCACTTTAAAGGATTGGAGGGAAGAGCAGTTTGGATGCACCGGGAGGTACTGCAACATTCTGGAGTTTATTATTAACTGGCAAATTAACTAGAAAATGAGGGAGAGAGAGAGAGACACAGAGAGAGAGAGAGACACAGAGAGAGACACAGAGAGAGACACAGAGAGAGAGAGACACAGAGAGAGAGAGAGACACAGAGAGAGAGAGAGACACAGAGAGAGAGAGACACAGAGAGAGAGAGACACAGAGAGAGAGAGACACAGAGAGAGAGAGAGAGAGACACAGAGAGAGAGAGAGACAGAGAGAGAGAGAGACAGAGAGAGAGAGAGAGAGAGAGAGAGAGAGAGAGAGAGAGAGAGAGAGAGAGAGAGAGAGAGAGAGAGAGAGAGAGAGAGACAGACAGACAGACAGACAGACAGACAGACAGACAGACAGACAGACAGACAGACAGACAGACAGACAGACAGACAGGAGGGAGAGTGAGGAGGGGTGAGGTAAAAGAAGGCAGAGAGGTGAAAGGAAGGGAAGGCAGAAGTGTGGTGGAGCATTAATTATGATTCATACCGTCTCATCAAAATGATGCTGCATAGAATAACAGTGCAGTTGGAAACAAAATAATGTCTGAAATCCATTTTCTACTGGTAAGGAGAAAAACACTGCCTGGACATGTCCAGACACGAACACCCTCCGGACACGTCCGGAGAAAAACATCACCCAGACATGTCGAGAGAGACAGAGAGACAGAGAGACAGAGAGGGAGAGGGAGAGGGAGAGGGAGAGGGAGAGGGAGAGGGAGAGGGAGAGGGAGAGGGAGAGGGAGAGGGAGAGGGAGAGAGAGAGAGAGAGAGAGACGGAGAGAGAGAGAGAGAGAGAGAGAGAGAGAGAGAGAGAGAGAGAGAGAGAGAGAGAGAGAGAGAGAGAGAGAGAGAGAGAGAGAGATAGAGATAGAGATAGAGATAGAGAGAGAGATAGAGATAGAGATAGAGATAGAGATAGAGATAGAGATAGAGATAGAGATAGAGATAGAGATAGAGATAGAGATAGAGATAGAGATATAGATATAGATATATAGATATATAGATATATAGATATATAGATATAGATATAGATATAGATATAGATATAGATATAGATATAGATATAGATATAGATATAGATATAGATATAGATATAGATATATAGATAGATAGATATGTGGGAGGGTGCTGCACTATGGAGGGGAAAGGGGAGAGGGGACTTATTAGAGAGAAAATGTTATGCTTCATGAACAATGGGAATCGGCAGATTAGAGTCAGTATGACTACCGACTACGGTAGATGGTGTATACAACCCAAAACCCTTAAGTATCTTTCACCGTTGTTTTGGGGGGATTTCAATAAACAAATTAAAAAAGCAATTATGCATTTATTTCGACGTTTGAAGGAGATGTGCATAAATATTCATCTTTATAAACAGCTGCGTGCGAATGGTGGAAAAAAAAATTTGCCTCGGTAATTTAGAAAACACGTTAATATGGCAACCGGCTCGGAAATTGGGTCTTATCAAATATATTTTGCTTTGAAACTGTCAAAGGGAAACCATATAATCTTTGTTAAGCACACCTAAATCATAAAATAACCAATTGCTTTGAAAACAGTCAGAAGGACAAAGGAAAACGTGATCACTCGTACGCTGCTGAGGTTAAAAGTTAAAACCTCCATAAGATACGGGATGAAACTTTGCTGCCATGGTGCCCGTAACCAAGCATACAGACATACACACACATTTACAAACAGTCCCTTTACAGATCCAAATCGACCCATATGTACCACATCCGTGTGTGCTGCATCAAAACCTCTACCTTGTATAGTAACTGCCGACTTTACATCCCAATCGGAACATGAACTCTACCGCAATCAACTGGAGAGTGCCTGGCAAGTGGCTTACACACTCAAGAAAGCACTCCAATTAAATGGTTGATCAGGAACGGCTTATAAAGGAACGGCGCCTAATAAAGGATATAATTAAATAAGGCTGTTAATTATCTTCAAAAGGGGTGTTTTAATTAACCTAAACGCCCAATTTTCACTCTTGCACTCCATTGAAGTTTTCTTAGTGTGCATGCAAAGTTTCAGGCTGCTAGGTTTCATGGTTTTGGAGTTATGGAGGACACACACACACACACACACACACACACACACACACACACACACACACACACACACACACACACACACACACACACACACACACACACACACACACACACACACACACACACACACACACATACACACACACACACACACACTGACATTTAGTAGTATAGACTGGGAGGGGGGATGGGATGGGATGGGGTACTCGGTGCTGCCTGGCCAGGTGAACTTTTCCCAGCAGGGGTTTCAGGACGTGTTGGACATTGAAAAGCTGTGGAGTTATTGGCCTCATGGTAATTACTTTTTGACTGCATGCTGATGCCAGCACTGCCTGACCGCACTTCCTAGTATGTACTTTATAATGGCGTTCAGTGGCCTCAAAACGGCCTTCAAGGCCAACATACGATCGCTTAAAATGTTGTCCAGATTCTAAAGTACCGACACCCAAAATTTGGGGCCTCTAGGTGCTACAGTTCGGCCATGAAAGAGGAACAAACAAATGCACAAACACTTGAATTTATTTATAAGATTTAGCAAATGCATGTTGGGTCGCGATTGATTGCGAATTCATTCCACGGGTTGCATCATTACCACGGCATGGCTGTGCTGCTGATGCCGTGCCCCTGCACAAATTTGGGCAAGGATTTGGCATATGCCCAGGGTTCTGGTGACAGTAGCCTACGATGCAAAAGACATGGTGGGATTCAAGCTAGTTTGAAGTGAGATAAAGGAATGAAGGTTAGCGGTGAGTCTATATTTGTAACAAGGTATGAGTGCATCTGACCGAGTTGGTTTGAGGGATTGAAGGATTGAAAAGCTGCTCATATTGTTTTTAGTTATTTATTTCTAAAATCTTATCTCACCTGCTCATTTCACTTGCCTTGTTTCACCCCTTTTCTCTGCGCAGTGTAAATGTGCACAGTACTGGCCGGACCAAGGTTGTTGGACGTACGGCAGCATCCGTGTGGCCGTTGAGGATGTCACCGTCCTCGTGGATTACACCATCAGAAAGTTCCTCATCCAGCAGGTTCCAGACCACACGCACGCCGAGACCATTTCAGCCATCTCACTTGTAAGCTGTGAGCAGTCGTGGCTATATTACCGCACGTGCTGTCACTACCGGGAAACTGCTTCATTCTTCATGTTTTCTGTTTCATTGGCGATCATTGCAGTTACTGACGTGTGAAGCAACGGCTGTAAGGTTTGACTGTAAAATCGATTTCTAGTTTTGAAAGCAGTTTAATTATTGGGCTATTTTAACTAAATAATCTCATTCCTTTACATTCGTTCAGCATGAAATTTTGTAAGATATTATAAAAAGTAGTTTGCAATCTTATTTCAAGACGATGCCAGAATTACTCGTTGTTCCGTAACCCTGCAAATAATTTGTGAGTATTGCCACCTGCTGGCCCTTTACTGTTGGTGTTTGGTGTTTTTATTATATTTTTAGTTTTGATTGCTCTATTTGTTCACCAAATAATCAACATTATGAAAATTATCATTTCATTTGGACAGAACTTTGGAATAGCTTATTATATGTCTTTGTAGCTTTTAATAAGTGAAGAATATGATAGCGGAAGCATATAATCTGACCACTTCAGACATCTGAGGTCAAATATTTGACCTATAACTTTGGAGCCAGTTGATTGAGAGACCTGAAGTTTTACTTGTGATGTATTCTCATTGACCTCGACACTCAGGCCAAATCACATGAAATGAAGGATAAAACAAAAGTGTGCAAGTTGACCTGGAATTGCACATCTATATCTATATATTACTAAAACTCTCATCTTGTATGTATGTATGTATGTATGTATGTATGTATGTATGTTCCCGAAATACAGCCAAAACGGTATACGATAGTGCAAAAATTTTAGGGCCATCTTACTCACCATTCGCCTGCGGTGTGCAGTATCGTTTCATTCAAATCGGGCAACGAAAAAATTATTTAAAAATCGATTCTCAATTCAGTGAAGTACTCTTCGGGAGAATTTGATCAATGCAAACAACCTCAGTGGTGTAGTTCGCTGGAGCTATCTTTTATTTTTCTTGAAATGATTTTTTTTTCATCAAAAAAACGGGAACCCAACAACAGGAACCCAACGGGTTCACAGGCCGTCTAGTCCAGTATAATACTCACTCCCTTTTCAAAGGAATAGCATCTGTTTACCAACCGTTGTCCTGCTGCTGTTCCAACATCATAAAGTGCAATATCCATTTAGAGGAGACATTGTGAGCTCTCTTTTCTGGTAGTACTTGCAAATGGACTTCAAAGATTCCATGGTACCTTCTACAAAGAGTAGGTGGTTGTATGCTGCTACTCTGGCCAAATTATAAATGTCTGCAATGTGCTGTTATAATTGTTCTTCTTTCATATGCAGCACACGGTTGTGAGGAGCATCATTGGCTGAGGGCGTAGCTGTGCCGCTGATGCAATGCCCTCTATGGGTTAGGGCAGGAATTTGGAATTTGGCCAGGATGCCGGCGATAGCTCACCTACTCTTCGTGAGGGACACAACTAATGCCTACAGATGCGACTTCCAGTTTATTGTCCATCGAGGGACAGCACACACATTGATGAATCAATCACCTTTCCTGTGAAACAAGATTTTAAGCCAGGCGAGACAGCTCAGAGACGAGTCTGCATACCTCTAGGCCACTGCCAGTCCATAATTATTATTAAAACCAAGTTATTGTAAAGGGATTTCATTGCTCCTTTCCACCCCTTCTTCCCTCTATATTTTATTTTAAATACTTATTTGATGCCTTTGAGTATATGAAGTTTCTGTTTTGAAGGTTTCTAATTTTTCTTTTTGGTTCAATCAGGTTGGGGATGTCACAAATAAGAAATCTTCTCCACGCCTGGTAACCCAGTTCCACTTCACCAGCTGGCCTGACTTTGGTGTCCCTTTCACTCCCATCGGAATGCTAAAGTTCCTGAAGAAGGTGAAAACGTGTAATCCACAATATGCTGGACCTATTGTGGTGCATTGCAGGTTGGTTTATTTATCCTTTGATATTATTTTTAAAGATTTTATTCAAGTCTCAATGAGCAGCTTTGACATGCATCACATGTTGGACAGGACCATTCTGTCACATAAGGTAAATAGTCTAGGACCTGGCTTACACATGTATGCACTTAATTTAGGAGAGGATAACTCAACTGTTTTAGGCTAATATGACCCCAAGGAACAACTTGGGATGTGTGCCAAAATCTCTATCCGGACGAACAGCCAGAAAATGACCACGCCCTTTTTAAAATCTATGTACCCCATTGTCCATCACTCTATGCACCCTATTATCACTCACTCAGCCTACTTTTGATTTATTCATCGCACCAGTGCTACAAGATCCGGAGAGAGAGAGAGAGTGAGAGAACGACTTATCCATCCAGGACTGCTATCAACTGAAGGAGAAGTTCCCACTCCTCTGCAACTCCTACATGAATGGTGGATTTGTCATGAACACCACCAAGAAAGGTAGTGGAGTGCCCTTTGACCAGGCGCTAGAGCAGTGCTACAATCGGCCTGCCAAAGTGAGTGGGGGGATAATTGGGGTCACCAGAAAGAAGGAATCAGTAGCTCTGTGGGGAATTATCAAGCATAAAAAAGACCAGTACGTTGACCTCCTGAAGATGAAGGATGATGTCGAAGGAGAACTCTCACTTCACCACGACTTCAACCCAAGTACTGCAACTAAGATAGTTGGGATGGTGCAAGACATAGAGGAGTATCTCCTGAAGGTATGCAGTCCTCTGCAAGACCAGGTAGCACTGAAGAATGTTCTCACTGGAGAAATTGTGACCAATGTAAATGTAGACAAGTTGTATCTTTGATATCTTTGTGTGCTGTATCAAGGAGGGCAGCACTGCTTGTGCTAATTTTATCGATGATCGACTCAGAAATAGGTCGATATCGATACACTCATCTATTAGCAAAATCAAGTTTACCTCCCCTAATACCACCTTGAAATTGGCTCCCAAAGCAGACATCAAAGATGAGACAATCAAAGCTCTCATGTTTATTGAGTATGGGAGTCACCGGGGGTTCACTGTTGAGGAGCGACTCAAGCATGAAATCAGCAACTCTGCATTCTTCTTGGTTGACGAAGATGGTTACTTGAGGAAGAGTACCAAATCACAACTTGGGACTGAGCTACTGAAGTTGTGCCCACTAATAGATAAAAAAGGGCCAGAAACCTCCCCACAAACCCACGCCATCATTATCGACTTCATGGCCTTGGTGAGAAAGGTCCCCTTAAAGAAGCTTCATCCGCCCGTCAAGACATTCCATGACTTTGCTATTGCCTTGACATCTATGGTCACCAAAGCTGGGCACAACTGTGATGAGATCCATATCGTTTTTGATGCTTACAGAGAGGACAGCATCAAGAATGGAGAGAGGGGGAGAAGAAGAAAGTCAAAAGAAATGGTTGTCCTTGATGTGATATCACCAAACCAAAATGTTCCAGTGGTATTAGAGAACTTTTGGTCATCTTCCATCAGCAAAACTGCTTTCCAGGCATTCTATGTTGAGTGGCTCACCACCAATTACCACAGAACCAAACCTCTATACCTCGGTATATCACCACAGGCATGGATGGTGTCAGCTGGGTGTGCTTTTCCATTCCCTCAGCTCAATTGCACACACGAGGAAGCTGATGACAGGATGATGTTCCATGTGCAGGACATTCTAAGTCACCGGTCAGAACCTACATCCATGACGCTGTCATCAGGTGACACAGATATCTTTGTGTGCCTGTTATACCACATCACAGTCAATTGGAGAGATCTTGGCCTCCAAGAGCTTTGGCTCGTCCACAACTCAGGAGTGAAAAGATCAATATTACCACTCCACGATATCTGCATAGCACTGGGAGACGAGCTCACAAAGTGTCTCCCAGCACTCCATGCGCTGACTGGGTGCGATACAACCAGCAAAATATCAACTAAACTTGCAGCCCTGAATGCTATCCGCAAACCAGGAAATTCCTCTCTGATCCTGAATTTTGACTGTCCCCAGCTAGCAGAAAGTGCAATACAGATGGCAGAGATATTCTTGGTCAAGTGTCTCAAACCATCAACAGACCTGGAGACATTTGACGACCTGCGTCTCACTGCATTTGATAGCAATGCCCTCAAGATGGACTTTGAGAGAACCACTTGCACCTCAACTAATGCAAGGAAACATATCCATAGAGGTATTACCAACAGCAGCTGTGGTTCAAGCCCCATTTAGAGATTCCACCCTGATTATGAATGCCGAGTCTTATGGGTTTGTAAGAAGGGGCAGTTTATTAGTCCCTGAGATTGTGATCTCCAAACCCAAAGGCCTGCCAAATCCCTGCACATGTGGCAAGTGTGCTCGCAAAAATGGGTGTTCCTGCAGGATAGCTGGGATCAAGTGTTGCAAGTACTGCAAATGCAAGGGAGGTGATTGTTGTAAAAACCCTATCACTGAATGAACACTGCTCATCATCCTCATACCTGGACTCTGTTGTGTTACTCTTCGTGTTCCTGACCCTGGTTTACGTGACACATAAACAGTATTGATGTGGTTTTAAAAGTTGCATTGTTGGTGGTTGGGCAATTTCCCTGCTGATCTTGGAATCATTTAAGCTCTCTCGATACTGCTGCCTACTAAGGTAATGTTTTGTTTTTATCTTGCCAAAACGAAGTTTTTGCAAGATATGTTAGTCAGCTTGTATGTTTTTTTTTTTGTTTGTTTGTCTGTAATTACGTATAAAAAATTCTGCGGAGCACAGTTATCATCAGAAATTTTTGTAACTTCGCATATCAGAGGCCTATAGAGGTCCCTTTCAGTGCACAAAATTTTGAAGGTCAAGGTCAAAGGTCAAGGTCACTTTGGCGCAAATCAGGGGAGTCGACGAAACCCTTATTTTTTGAGTAATTTTGATCGGATCGTCTTCAAATTTCATGGGAATATAGTTCATGGTCTGGCGCTCAGCTGATTAATTTTTGGTGGCGATTGGCCTTGACCTTCATATGTTTTTTTTTTGTTTGTTTGTTTTTTTGGTCTGTAATCACATAAATCACTCTGCAGAGCACAGTTATCATTGGAAATTTTTGTAACTTCGCATATCAGAGGCCTATAGAGGTCCCTTTCAGCGCATAAAATTTTGCAGGTCAAGGTCAAAGGTCAAGGTCACTTTGTCGCAAATCAGGGGAGTCGACGAAACCCTTATTTTTTGAGTAATTTTGATTGGATTGTCTTCAAACTTCATGGGAATATAGTTCATGGTCTGGTGCTCAGCTGATTAATTTTTGGTGGCGATTGGCCTTGACCTTCATGGTTAGCGCCCGAGGTCAAACATATTTGACCCCAAGGTCAAATTTTCAAGTTTTAGGAACCATATCGTGTAGTACCTCGAATTGGACACCTCGATGAGTGCTTTCTAGATATGTCAAGCTTGAGACATTATGACGTCATTTGGTGACGTTATGAGGAAAAAGCATATTTTTCATGGTTACTCTGTAGAACGATTCTCATTGGAATCTCTCATAGGCAGATATTCCTCAAGGAGTCGTTCCTGGTGGATAGCAGCTCTGTTCACCTCAGTGTGACCTTAAAGAAGTCACACGTAGTCACCTTTTGGCAAGATACGGGTCACCCTGCGGGTGACATTGGTTTATTTTTTTGTTTGTTTGTTTGTCTGTAATCACGTATAAAAAATTCTGCAGAGCACAGTTATCATTGGAAATTTTTGTAACTTCGCATATCAGAGGCCAATAGAGGTCCCTTTCAGTGCACAAAATTTTCAAGGTCAAGGTTAAAGGTCAAGGTCACTTTGTCGCAAATCAGGGGAGTCGACGAAACCCTTATTTTTTGAGTAATTTTGATCGGATCGTCTTCAAACTTCATGGGAATATAGTTCATGGTCTGGCGCTCAGCTGATTCATTTTTGGTGGCGATTGACCTTGACCTTCATATGTTTTTTTATTTTTTTATTTTTTTATTTTTTGGTCTATAATCACGTATAAATCACTCTGCAGAGCACAGTTATCATTGGAAATTTTTGTAACTTCGCCTATCATAGGCCTATCGAGGTTCCTTTCAGCGCATAAAATTTTGAAGGTCAAGGTCAAAGGTCAAGGTCACTTTGTCGCAAATCAGGGGAGTCGACGAAACCCTTATTTTTTGAGTTTTGATCGGATCGTCTTCAAACTTCATGGGAATATAGTTCATGGTCTGTCGCTCAGCTGATTAATTTTTGGTGGCGATTGGCCTTGACCTTCATGGTTAGCGCCTCAGGTCAAACATATTTGACCCCAAGGTCAAATTTTCAAGTTTTAGGAACCATATCGTGTAGTACCTCAAATTGAACACCTCGATGAGTGCTTTCTAGATATGTCTAGCTTGAGACATTATGACGTCATTTGGTGACGTTATGAGGGAAACGCATATTTTTCATGGTTACTCTGTAGAACGATTCTCATCGGAATCTCTCGTCGGCAGATATTCCTTAAGGAGTCGCTCCTGGTGGATAGCAGCTCTGTTCACCTCAGTGTGACCTTAAAGAAGTCACACGTGGTCATCTTTTGGCAAGATACGGGTCACCCTGCGGGTGACATTGTTTTTATTTATAACGTTTGGTTAAAGGACATGCCATATGTTTCGCTGAGTAATACAGAGCTCTTCCTAGGCCATTGTAGCCTATTGGCAGGGTGTATTTTTATTTTAGGGTGATTCAACTCAATTTCAACTGGTCACACTTTCATTCATGGTCGATAAAATTAAAAAATAGTCATTCTGTTTTTGTTTTGTTTTGGACCATTTGCTTTGGAGTACTTGTTTTTATCAAGCATTCTGAGTTTTAGTTTTGATGTGGAATCGCCTTCAAGAATGATGTACATAAATTGTGTCCTGCATAGTCTACATCATGTGCACAGAGATTTTGCTATATGCTAATTGGTTATTTAACTAGATTCCAAATTTATCAACACTGGTTCATAATGCAGTCCCTATTTTATTTTCAATATTGAAATACTCTTGTTATTACAAGTGGAGCACAAAAGATTTTGGTTTAAAGCTTGCTAATTGCCATTAATATGATGTTGTCGAACGATTGGAAAAAATGTGCTGAGATCATAGGAGTTTATGTTGAAATTCGAAGTTCACATATTAAAACGACAATAAATGGCCTTTGAGGAAAAATTTATTTTGGTGTTTTATTTGCATTAACAACGTGGTATTTCTATACAGTAAACCCTCAAATATCATGGGGAGTTACGTTCCTGAAAAATGCTGGAAAAGTTAAAACCGTGATCGTTAAAACCAAGGGCCTATGGGAAAAGGGGGGTTCGGTTCCTGGGCTTCAACAAAATATCGAGGAAGGCCGGCAGCAGCCAGAAATAAACACATCACAATTGAAATGAACATGTAAATGAAATAAATACAGAATAAAAACAAAAACACAAGACATTTACCTTATAAATTTATTCCAAAATCGCTCGGTGATTTTTACAAAACAGCGAGGTGTGTGAGGGTAAGAATATTACATACTCTGCTGTCAATATAAATCACAAGGCTTGCCTCAGGATGATGCTGTTACAATCGGGGAAGGGGAAGTGGGAAAATATTGAAAACCACGATTGGCCAAAATGAAATCTCGTGATAACTAAATTGGAACACAATAGGTTGCCCGCGATTTGTTGAAACTTCTGATATTTGAGGGTTTACTCTATTTGAAATAGGGACTTCATGATGGATCACACTGTATATAATCTGTATTATCGGAAATGGTGTGATGTCCGTGGGCGTTTTGCCTTACTCTAATTGGGCGTTCCCTTTTCTGCTTTTTCTACATTGTGCATAACACTGAACAACAAAAATTTTTTACTGGAGATGTGTAAAGTGATTTAGACTAATTTGGGTACGCTGATTTCAAAAATCATAACCGTTTTGCTGTATCACGTCAGGATTTTCAGTAACAGAAATATTCCCATTGCCTAGAAGTCAGGATTTCAATGAAATTTACAAAAATTCATTTATTCATTTATTTCATCATGAATGCTTCAAAATTATAGAAATTACAGAAAAACTCCACTAGAATGTAATTAAAAATGCTTTAGGCATTTGGCTTTGCGTTTGTGCTGCTCTGTGTCAGTTTCACGATGCAGGAACCAGCAGAAATCGCCCATCATGTTCGGGTTGTGCCGCCCTTGGTAACGCGTCTCCATGAGTGAAATCTCTTGGTGGAATCGCTCGCCGTGCTCGTCCGAGACTGCTCCCAAGTTGTCAGGGAAGAAGTTCAGGTGCTGGTGTAGGAAATGGATTTTCAGGGACATCCTGGAGCCAAGTTTCCTGAAGGACTCCAGCAGCTGCTGCACTATTTCTTCATAGTTGTCCGCGCGCTCGTTCCCCAAGAAGTTGTCCGTCACAGCTTTGAAGCTCCTCCACGCTGCCAGCTCTTTGGGGTTTAGAGTTGTCGGAAAAGTTTCGTCCTTCATAATCTGTCGGATTTGCGGTCCAACAAAGACACCAGCCTTGATCTTGGCCTCCGACAAGGTGTTGCCAAACTTTTCCTTGAGGTATAAAAACCCACGCCCATTCAGATCCATTGCCCGTACAAAACTTTTCATCAAGCCGAGCTTTATGTGGAGTGGTGGAAGGAAAACCTTGGCTGGGTCGACAAGGGCGACATGCTTCACGTTGTGTCGACCAGGTACATGCTCTTTTCGCTCTTCCCAATCTTTCTTCGTCCAGTGATTCTTGTCGTCTCTGCTATCCCAGAGACAAAGGAAGCACATGTATTTCGTGTAGCCTGACTGCAGCCCTAACAACAGCGCCACCACTTTCAAGTCTCCGCAGATGTGCCAGTTGAAGTCATTGTACTTGATGGAATCAAGCAGCTGCCGCATAGTCTCATAGGTCTCTGTCATGCCGAACGCGTGAGCCAGTGGGACTGATGGTTTCTCGTTGCCATTGTGGAGCAAAACAGCCTTCAAGCTGTTCTTCCCCGAGTCGATGAAGAGGCGCCAGTCTGCAGGATCGTGATCACACCCAAGTTCTTTCAACAGACCGTTGATGTCACTGCAGAATGTCATCGTGTCTTCCATCTCAAAGAACTCAGCCATGTCTCTGTGACGTGCTCTGAACAAGGATATCTTGGTGTTAGGTTCAAGTAGATTCCACTGCTGCAGCCTTGATCCAAGCAGCTCTGCCTTCGCCTTTGACAGCGAGAGATCTCTTACAAGATCATTGAAGTCTCCCTGGTTCAGAAGGTGTGATTCTTGAGTATCGGGTTCAAAAGGTTCATCATCACCATCCTCTTCACCACTGCTTACAGCTATGTTCTGATCAGCTGGAGGTGTTGGAACGGGGTTCTCGTCATCATGAGGCACAGGTTTACGAGCAGAGACGCAGTCAGCGTACTTGATGTGACCTTTATTCTTCTTGTTGAAGCCGGCGATGCTTGTGCAGCAGAAATAACAATCATCATGATGATTCTGCGGCTCACGCCATATCATGGGCACCGCAAATGGCATGCTCGCGCGCTTGCCCACCAACCACTGAGTCAAGGTTGTGTGACAGCTTGTGCAGCAGATGTGTGGTGCCCAGCTCTGTTCTTGGTCCCCCACCTTACACCCGAAGTAGTGAAAGTAGGCGGCCTTCATTTTCACTGCTGTAGATATACTTCGCTGTTGATCTTTTTGGTATACCGACCACAGACATAACAGAAGTTGTCAGGATGATTGGTACAGGAACGCCTACTCATCTTTATCTGAAAGAAAGAAATATAACACAAGTTAACAACAATTGTACGAAATAGACATGTTAAAGACATATGTAAATTTCATTGAAATCCTGACTTCTAGGCAATGGGAATATTTCTGTTCCTGAAAATCCTGACGTGATACAGCAAAACGGTTATGATTTTTGAAATCAGCGTACCCAAATTAGTCTTAATCACTTTACACATCTCCAGTAAAAAAAATTTTTTGAAATTTGTTGTTCAGTGTAATCATTGTTTGTGGAACCTTGCTTCCATACAGGTTGGCAAATAATTGTGGAGTGGGCGGAAATAAATACTTTGGTAACTACAGCCAATCAAGAACGGAGCACGATTCCAAAAAATGAAACTGTAATAAAAATGGAGAGATCACAAATGGCTAGAAGGTAAAGGAGAAGAAACAAACAAAGATGGGTTTCTATGAAAACTGGCTGATACACACAACACATGGGTAGAACTCACACTAGATAAAAGATTTAAGATTTCCTACTCCTTTGTATTCAGGAGTGGAATTTTAGGCACTTACTTTGTCCTGAGTGGAAACGTTCTTTTTATGTTTTGAAAATTATTACATTCTTGACCAGTTATCAGTCATTACACCATGCATACACGAAGCGAAAAGCGGGGTTAAGCAATTGGTTCATGTCTGTCCATCTGTCATCAGTTTATGATTGAGGAACAATTTAATTGAATTGAATGGTATATTTTGAATACGAATCAGAACATGAATAGGAAGACAAGTTTGCCATTTTATCACACTTTGCCTCTGAATTTGTCCCGATCGCACAATCGCAGAGAAGTGATAAGATTTTTACTCTGTTTGCTTACCTGGCAGTGAAACAAAATTTAAAATCAGTTTAAACAGGAAACTTACTGTTTTTAAGGATGTTATAAAGGACACAAATAACAGGCACAAATAACTCATGTAATGTGTTATATATTTGTGTGTTTGTGTAATATTTCTGTGTTTGTGAGTTTACGTGTGTGTGTGTGTGTGTGTGTGTGTGTGTGTGTTTTGTTATGTCTGACTTCCTTCTTGGGACTAGGGTGCAGTAATTGGTGTTTATTTTGAAGACGGGGTGTTGCAAGAGGAGACGAGTAAAAGGGTGGTAACACCTTGAATAAATTTATTTATATGCCTTTAAAGTTTAAACCTTTATTTAAATTGAATTATATACTTGAGCACTATCGAACACAAATCACCATCATAATACTTCCTTCCAAGAACCATGATAATATATAAATATATATATATATATATATATATATATATATATATATATATATATATATATATATATATATTGTCGCGAATTCCCGCCCGCCGGCGTGCGATCGGCCACGTGACTCGAATCGCGGCACGTCACCCACTGGACGGACAATTCTGTCGTGACACTCTCGGACTAACGCCGGCAGCCAGTCACGGGTGGGCCTTTCAGCCTCACCACGATCGTGCCAATCGGCCACCTGTGTGGGATAGGGTTGTTCGCCAAACTCGACCTACCTAAGTACCCACGCGGCTGGTAGACCGGGCGATCGCACCTCGCCGCAGGTTGACTCCAGACACGGGCCGCTTAAGCGATCCGTTCCGTGCTATCGGGATAACCGAGCGGTGTTATCGTCGGCCTCGACGGTTCTGATTAATTATCGGGCGTATTTAGCCCACGACGAACCCGTTACGTGAAGCAAGATGGAGATTCAAACGAAGGAAAAGACGCAGCGAAACGGGGAACAATTCAACATGCAAGCACTTTATTTACACGATACATGGAGAGCACACATATAGCAAATGCAACAAAAGTAACAATGACGCAGAGATACTACCGACTACGCGAGCACACGGCAACACTTAAACAGTTTTACTTTACAGACGGCGCCAACACACATTTACTCAAAAGCAAAAGAAAAAGCCACCCTCAAAGACAAGGAGGCAGACGGGGCCTGTGGGCCAATATTTGCGCGGGACCTGAAGGAGCGGTCAGGTCCGCAAGACTGGGTGGGTCCTACCCGCGTCTTCGTGATGAGCCGCAAATGTGGCAGCGCGGCGGTGCCCCGACTTCGTGCTCCTTCGCGGGTTTCGTTGGCACCGCTTGGAGTGGGGTGGGAACAGGGCCCCCTTTTCGCACTATCTCAGCGTGGGGGAAAGGGGGAATTGTTGATGCTCTGGGGAAAGAGTATAGCTGGCTTGCTTGGGTCCCGTGACGAGCGATTCCACCGCGACAAGTCAATAGCGAGACCCGTCTTAGTGTATTTACGTATTTACGAAATATCATGTATTTATGAAATAAATAATGTATTTACGAAATTAGAATATATTAAATAGAATAATCTTTAAATAGTAACGTGAACTTTTCGAAATTTAAAGCAAATGTCCGAATATATTTAAAAGTTCATGATAGATGCTCTCAAAAGGCACCCTTAATGCGAGGATGTGTACAAGTGCTTCGTATTTATGGAGATCCGGATCGTGTATATAAAGGAGCCGAGACCTAATATAAAGGTTTTGTCTTCACAAGAAGAAGAAGAACAACAACAACAACAATGCTGAGCTCTCTATGATCAGCGTTCGCTACGCGAGACGCTGCTAAAAACAGACATGTTTTCGTAATTTTGCTGCACGGAGTTAAAGGCTCGCCCATATTTATTTACAACTAAAATGACTACCAGTCAGCCATTTTTTATCAGATCGCAAAATATAGTTAGGTGCAAGTGTATGCCATCATGTACTGTGCTTGTGCTGTGTTTGAACAAAATCGGACCATGCATGTCCGAGAAATGGTTGGGGACACATTTAAGAAACAAAATGGCCACCAGTCGGCCATCTTGGATCTCATCTCGGAAAAAAATGACGTGCATATCCAAGCCATCATTAATTATCTGTGTGCCAAGTTTGAGCAAGATCAGTAAATTCATGTCCGAGAAATGGTTGAGAACGTGTTCAACGTCAGGTTGTTTTTTTTACAACTAAAATGGCCGTCAGTCTACTAGTCTGCCATCTTTGATCAGATCGCACAATATAGTGAGGTGCATTTGAATGCCATCATGTACTTTGCTTGTGCCAAGTTTGAACAAAATCGGACCATCCATGCCTGAGAAATGGTTGAGGACATGTTCAATGTCGGGTTTTTTTTTACAACCAAAATGGCCAACAGTCGGTCATCTTGGATCTGATCTCAGAAAATATTGACATGCATATATATGTAAGCCATCATTCTTTATCTGTGGACCAAGTTTTATCAACATTGGTAGATGTATGCCCGAGAAATGGTTGAGGACGTGTTCAACATAAGGTTATCTTTACAGCTAAAATGGCCACCAGTCGGCCATCTTTGACCACATCGTGAAACAAAACAATTCTCCAGGCCCGAGTTCCTCAAGGCAGTGTTCTGGGCCCTGCTCTTTTTCTGGTTTTCATCAATGATCTCTCCGACTCTCTGGAAAACCCTCTTTATCTCTTTGCTGATGACTCCACCTTCTGCCGTACCATCTGTCATCCCTCAGACCGGCAAGCAGCAGCTTCTTTGCTCTCTGCAGATCTGGATAAAATCAGAAACCAGTCCAACACGGAGAACGTGTCTCAATCCTCACAAATCTCACACTCTCACTATGTCTTTCCGAAAGGACCGTTTGGACCCCCCCCACCCCCATCTACTTTCTCAACAATCCTCTTGAAGAAATCCCTTCATTCAAGTTTCTGGGACTTACTATCTGCCATGATCTTTCCTGGGAAAGCCACATTTCCAACCTGGCCTCCAAAGCCAGTTGCCGATTGGGCATCCTCTGTCGTGCAATGTCCTTCCTCAGCCCACCTGAGCTCCTGACCACAAACAAAGCTTTCGTCCACAGCATGATGGAGTACTGCTCTCCCCTCTGGCTGGTGCTCCTGCCTCTCATCTTTCTCGGCTTCATGCTGTGGAAACCAAGGCATTTAAGGTAATTGGTATCTCCTGCGGTGAGATTGAGTCTTTGGGCCTCTCACTCTCTTACCGCAGGCAGGTCGGTGGTCTTTCTGTCTTCCACCATCTACTCTCCGGTCTCCCCCCCCCCCTTGCTCTGTCTGTGATATGTCTCCCCGCCATATTTCCGTAGGGCGCTCAAGGTCCACCAGCAACCCCCTTCTGGGAAAACTACCAAAATCAGCAATCACTGCTCACCTTCACTCTTTTTTTCCCACCTTTGGAATAAACTCACACACTCTCTTCAATCCCATTCTTCCCTCCAGGTCTTCAAAACAGCTGTTCACCACCACCTATCTTTCCTCATCCAAAACCATGATCTTTTCTACCCCCGTTAATCCACCCCAAACCCACCTCCTTCAAATACTCTGCCTTCCTTCCTGAAAATTCCCCATTGTGTAAGGTCCTGAAAGTCCCTGTGGTGTCCATCTTGTTTACCCCATGTTCCCCACCCTATCCCTCTCCATTGCACAGATATCCTAATGTCTTTGTTCTCCACTGTTTTGGCCTTCCCTTTCCCACTCCTCTTGTGTCCTGCCCCCCTTGTTGTGCATTGTGGGTTTGCTCTCATTCGAGCCTTGACAATGTATACAAAAATAAAATAAAAGACGCATATGTATACCATCATGTGTTATCTTTCTGCCAAGTACGAATAAAATTGGTCCATACATGTCCGAGATATAGGTCATGTGGAGGTGGGTCGGTTCGTTCAGTTTCGTTGTGCAGATCACCAATCTGAACGAAATTCACCCTGTACATTCATGAGAACACACGATTGAAATTCCTACTTGTTTCCATATGCACAAGTTGACACACCGACAGTTATTACCATTTGAAATTACCTCCGTGAAGTGGGCGTGGCATGCTCGTTATCGCGGAAGAAACGACCAGGAAACAACAAATCAAGATGGTGGCGCCCATGGTTGTCTGGTGATTGAGTGATTTTTGGTCTTTCAACAACCAAATATGCGTTGTTTCATACACTTGGGCGGGGAGGAAGATGAGAAAGTGACACAATTCACGGATAAGAGCTGGCGTAAGGTATGCGAGTGTGCGAAGGCTTGGTGTGACGCCACAGATAGTGAAACTATCAACAAATGCCGTTTGCTGGCTGATCAAATTATGAAACTGCTGCCAATGACTGATCCTCCTGCGGATGCCGGCCGTCACCGGTTCTGCTATGCGTCGTTTTGTAACAAGGATCATATAAAACGCACTGAAGCCAGGAAAAGGAAATTAGAAGCCAGCACTGCTGTAGTTTCTGCTAGAGCCAGTGAGGTGGTAGGCGGACTCGAAGTAGAGGGGCACTCATACCACAAAATACGTAGAAAATCCCTCTGAACCTCCGTAGAAAGGGTGGCTGGCAAATCAGCTGGTGTAGTGCCAAGAATTTGTATCATATGCCAGAAAAAGACAAATTCATCCGTGTCAAAGGAAAATCTCAACGTGATCAGTTATCCCTGGCAGAAACACGGGATGGAGGAAAGCTGAGGGAAACTGCTGAGCAGAGGAGAGATGAACGTGCTGTGAGAATAATGACAACTATAAAGGATAAAGACTGTGTGGCGCTGGAAGTTTGTTATCACCGTAAATGTTATTTCGAGTATGTGAATGACACATACCAGAGACAGAGTGAAAGTAAACTCCAAACTCAGAAAGTGAACTATGACTCAACATTTGACATTTTCTGTGATAAAGTAATCCAGGTAAGACTCATTGATGGAAAGCAATCTATACATATGAAGAAGTTGTGTGAGATGTTCAATGACCTACTCAGAGTATGCGAAGGTCAGGATAAAGCCAACTACCAGGCAACAAGACTGAAGAAAAGACTGCAGGAACGATACCCAGACATGATTTTCTATCGTCCATCAAAAATGTCTGAGAGCGAAGTGGTGTACATGAAGGACATTGATATTGATTCCATTGCTCAGGCTGCTGTTGTAGACAGCAGCTCTACAACAGAAACAGTCAACTACAGAGGATGAAGCCAGCCAGGGTCCACAGCAGGGTGACTCAGACCTCAATTTACATGTTCTATACTCGGGAGCACGCATGGTGAGGGATGACCTGAACAAACACCAAAATGTGGACATTACATGTCCCTACTTGGAAATGGTGGAGCTAGCACTAGAGCTTATACGGGCAACTCGTACTTCGAACTGGCCAAAACACCTTGCGATCACGAGAGCATCAATGCCCTGGTACTTTGCATACGATCACCTAAACTATGCAAGGTACTTACCCGTTTACTGACTGGAAATGGCCGGGCTTGAGCACTCCCACCCAGACACCTATCAAGTATTCATGGACGGCAAATGGACTGCCCAACGGCATACTCGTTATGGATTTAGTAGTGTTGCGTGTGATCAGATCATAGAGCAGACTTTAAATAGGGACAGCAAGACCAGTGGAGGCATCATTGGTTACACTCAGAAAAGCACAGCTGTGAAGAAGTGGATCCTGTCCCAACCAGCACGTGCGGAAATCGCAAGGAAATGTGAGTCCATGGCGGGTATCCACGACGAGTCCCGAACGAGAAAGGATTTGGATCTGTCAAGCTCGAAGAAGAACGAAGCAGTGGTGGTACAAGTGATGGACACAATACTTCAAATGATTAACCCTTTCTTCGGCGCTCACCTTGAACTCGTCAATATAAGTTCAGGTGTCATCGCACCGCCAGCCACTTCCGCGGACTTGATGAACGCGTATGTCAAGGGAGAGAATGCTGTCGTGCAATTCATGCATGATTGGCTTCTCTCAGGTGAGGTCCCATTCTTCAGTCCGATTTCGAAGGCCAAATTGGCAACTTTCTGGAAGGCGCAAGGCAAGTCGGCGACTCCCCAGCAGACGCTGAAGGTTGAAATTGCGAATGAACGTCGTCTTTTCACACGACTGCTGTTGATTGGAGAGAAAAGCAATGTAACACTCCATGATCTGCTCGCGTACCCACTGGGTACTGGGAAAGAACATATCTTTCCCGCTGGCATCCGGTGATGGTTCGATTGCTAAGACAGACAAAGCCAAACTCCGCAACCATATACTGAAACTGTGGTCCGATTGCCATGTGGACGCTCGGCCTATCCAAGGTGCAACAATTGTGGATGGAATGGCCGTTATTCAGGTGATAAAGGCTGGTTCACTGCTTAACACTTTCGGCAAACTGGAAGAGATGGTGCTGAAAATTGTAGTGGCCAAACCACGACATAACCAATCTTCGAGACTGGACGTGGTGTTTGATACTTACCCAAGTATCAGCATCAAGTGCCTGGAGCATGCCAGATGAGCGGGCAGGGTGGGCGATCTTCAGGTGCAAACCATCTACGGATGTGATCAAGCCCTTCCAAAACAGTGGGCCAATTATCTCCTGAGCGGAGCCAACAAGGAGGCGTTTATAGAGTTCATCGTCAAATCGTGGACGAGAAGCATCTCTCCATCAAAACTGGGTGACATGCTGTTGTACATCAGTCATGCTGGCAAATGTGAGAAAATCAATGCATTGAATGGTGTCATGGCTGTGTCGTCAGTACCTGAACTTGAATGTGACCATGAGGAAGCTGACACGAAGCTCCTGCTACATGCCACTCACGCGGGACAGAATGAAGAGTCGGTGTGCATAGAGAGTTTCAACACCGATGTGTTTGTGTTGGCATTGGCTCACTCGAAGTCGATTCGGGCACGAAATTTCCATCTGGTCACAGGAAGTCCCAAGGACATTATCGTCATTGACATTAGGAAGCTGAGTAATGCCCTGGAAAGTTCTGTCTGCGATGCATTGATAGGTTTGCACAATTTCACGGGAAGTGATACCACCAGTGCATTCCACGGTAAGGGCAAAACAAGGCCATTTGACTTGATGATGAAGGGTACCCCATCTCATCACCTGTTTTGGGAGCATTGGTTGAGAATTCACGCTAGATCAGAATATCATTCACAACCTGGAACAATTCGTCTGCGCCATGTACAATCAGCCGATCATGAAGAGTGTGGATGAGGCTCGCTACAAGCTATTCTGCAGCCAGTCGCTGGGAGAACAGAAGTTGCCACCTGCAAGCGACGCTCTGATGCTGCATTGCAAAAGAGTGAACGATCAGTCTGCGATCCACCACCACGCGACTGAGAGGTTTATAGAAGCCCCTTCTCCTACATTCACGGATTGGTGGAACGCAACGGAGCACTGACTGTTCACTGGCTGAACAAACCACCAGCGCCGAAGGAACTGTTAGAGGCGACGAAATGTAATTGCAAGAAGATGAAATGCGAGACCAACCAGTGTTCTTGCCGGTCAAAAGGAATGCCCTGCACAGAGTGCTGTGGGTGTCAAAACTGCGCCAACGATGAACAGACCCGTGCAGAAATGGAACTTATGGATGATGAAAGCTGAACTGATGATGATTCCGACAACAAACTGTGAATGCGGGTGTCACATTGCTTTTGCTGTGGTGATCTACTACACAGTAGTATTCAGGTTGATTAGCATGTAATAGTGGACTTGAGTTTTGTAATAGCAGCAGTCAAGAGCCTAGTTCAGCAACCGCTTCAGAGCAAGAAATATTGGAGTTCTAAGACAGTCATCCTCTTGTGGCAGTTCTACTTTTCATCAGGCTGAGTCGCGCAGTCTCTTTGTCTTTGATTTAATCCGTAAGAGCCAATGTAACTGTCTTTAATAGGCGCTGTAACTGCCTTTTAATAGTCAATGTAACTACCTTTAATAGCCAGTGTGGCTGCCTTTTAAGCAAAAAGTTGCCTTGGTCAATTTGAAGGCCTGTCTGGTCGGTCTTGAAGTTTTCGGCTGGTAAAAATATGTAACTGCTTCGGTTTACGACCTTTAATTATACACATCTTTAATAACAGTGAATAGGGCTCTGTATAAACATATTGTATCATTTTACGACCTCACAAGAGTTTTATTTGACGTACATATCAGTCTCTCCTTGATTCTTCATTTCTGTGTCAAAATCGTGCTTTAATGTTCGGTGTATCTTTAATTGCCAAAAGTAACCAATTGTGTCACATCCTCGACGTGGAAACAAGTGGATTCGGACTCAGCGTCTAAAATTCTTTAAGTATTCCAAATTTCATTGAGATTGGTGATCTGCACAACGAAAATCATTTTCTGAAGGTAATAGCGAGTACCTCCACATGGTTTAATATGGTTGTGGAGGCACACATGCACAGACACCAAAATCGAGACGAAATCGACAAGCCCCTGTTTCGGACTAAGTCCAACGGAGGCTAATGAAGGGAGGGCCTTGGCCAACTTTCCACAACCTCATCATGGATGGCTCATGAAACCTATTACAAGTATTTTATCTGTCTATTTCAATTAAAAGATAATACTCAAGAAGAGAAATGACACGGACATAATGATGAAAGAGAGTTCTGTTCAGGAGATTGTATATAATATAAATAAAGCATCCACCTTTATCTCAAGTTTTGTTATCTTGGCAATATGTTGTAAAGCCATTTACATTTGTCGGAGAGGCTTTTAGAAAACGGAACAAACTCCCCACAACTCCACTAATTCTCATGCTCTATGAACCCTTTTTCGCATTAACTTTTCAAAAAGCTCCAGATTACTCCACCCCCCCCCCAACCCCACAGGCTGCTGCGTGACCCATCTTTGGTTTTGCCAAATGCTCATATCCTTAAAAAAAAATTAGTGGTGAGAACCTGATACAACATCCCTTTAAGGGACTGTGAGAAAATTTGAGGATCGAAGAGGCCTTGCACATGCTTGCTGTTATAACCATGGAATGCTGGTGAAAACAGCATTAATTTTAATTAAACTGTCACTTCACACAGTAAAGATTTCAGCCACTATGTGTTGGTTGCACTGATTCAAACCTGCATGTGTTTGTGTCACTGCTAACCCCCTTCCTCCACCCCTACCTCTGCCCTAGTGCTGGTGTTGGTCGTACTGGAACCTTCATAGTCATCGATGCCATGCTTGACATGATCCAGGCAGAGCACAAGGTGGATGTGTTTGGCTTCGTTTCACGTATCCGTGCACAGCGCTGCCAAATGGTGCAGACAGACATGCAGTACGTGTTCATCTATCAGGCACTCCTTGAGTACAACCTGTATGGGGATACGGAGCTCGAGGTGACATCACTTGAGAGTCACCTGCAGAAGCTTTACAGCAAACAGCCTTCTGGCATCAATGGCTTGGAGGAGGAGTACAAAGTACGGAGGTTGTGTATGGATATTAATTGGTAAATTAGGTGTAAATGGTGATGTCTGGCCTAGTATTGAATATCAAAATAGAAAGGGATTAGCAGCAAATTAATGTACCTCATTTGCAACAACCACTTGTACTGTCCCTACACTAAAATGTAAATTTTTGTGATGCATACTCGATGACTAATAGTTCAGCAAAACAACCACTCATCATGAAGCTAATGCAGAATCTCCAGGTTTTGTTCCTTCTGGGGTTATATGATGCAAAAGCTTTTCCATTATGATCATTTGGTGACAGATTGAGATCTTGCTGGAGGCTTTGTTGCACTTAGCTTGGAAATGTGTAGTTTGGAGTGGCACGAGACAACAGACACAATTTATTCCACAAATGAGAGAATACAGGAATGGAATGGGGGTGAGCATGCAGTTTAAAATTTGAGGAGGGTACCCAGGTGTGTAAGTCAGGAAGAATATGTGGTGTGACTAGGGAAATGTAGGGGAAGACAGGAGAGTGAAAAGGCTGGAGGAGTGAGAACAAAAGTTAGACTAAAGAAAACGGAGTCCACCAACCTGTCTGCGGTGGCAGATAATGAGACCTTGGGGCTCGGCAACCTGGTCTTTTGGTTTTTGACAAAACCACGAGTTTTGTGCTTTGGCATTTTGTTCTTTTGTACTTGTAGTTTACATATCTATTTTTGTCAATATGGATTCTGCCAACTACAAAGTATTGTTTAACAGTTGCTGTTCTTCAACAGAAACTCACAACTGTGAAAATTCAAAATGACAAGATGCGCACAGGAAACCTCCCTGCCAACATGAAGAAGAACAGGGTGTTGCAAATTATACCTTGTAAGGATGTGTGGCATGAGTCAAGTTAAAACACCAGGTTGTATTTTGGGTGTCAACATGTTGCTGATTATTGTTTTGTTGTTTGCAGATGATTTTAATCGTGTTATCATTCCAATGAAGAGAGGAGAGGAGAATACAGATTATATCAACGCCTCATTCATTGATGTAAGGGATTTGTAGATTTCACCCGTGATTTCTAATCCTTGTGGACAAAAAATGGGCATGCATTCACCATTAGGGCTGATGGGGCTATAAACCCAAACAGCAACAAATACAGCCCTAACTAGAACGGGCACTCGGTAGAGCGCATACCTTCGCCACCGCTACTTTTTTCCGGGCACATTTGAAAAACGTCATTTAAAAACGTCCATGACATCACAACCATCAGTCCGATGGATGTCAAATTTGGTGTTAGACGTCATTGAGGGCAGTCCAACAAAATGGAATGATAAACACTGAAAAAATCGAAAGTTTAAAAATGACGTCATCTTGTGACATCATTTTGATGCACTTCCAATGACGTCACTACCAATCGCGGACTACCATCCTGAAAGCTCTTATTTCACGGAACATTTTAACATTAGTTTCATGTCAATAGCTCTATAAGATCTGAAGTTATGCCTACAAGTATATTTTGACCTTGAGTGACCTTGACCTTGACCATAGAGTTAATTTGCAAAACCTGTTCATAAACAAGAGTATGGGCGTCATTGTGTCATATTGCATATCACAAGATGAGGCGTTGAATTCTGAATATTTTGGCGTTAGTTGCATGCAAATTGAATAAAAATTGACCGTGTTATCGTAAAAAGACGATTTTGACCTTTTCTTGACCTTGACCTTTGACCCGAACGATCCCAAAATCTAATCGAATGCTTCCTGGCTAATAACCAATCATCCCACCAAATTTCATGCAATTCGGTTTAATACTTTTTGAGTTATACGAATCACAAGATTACAAATAAATAAATAAATACACGCTGACCAAAACATAACCTTTCGCAGAATGCGAAGGTAATAATTGCACAAAAGATAAAAGAAAAATCTAACATTAAATATCAATGATGGATCATTGTAATGGCTAAGAGGAGGTCAGCTCAATTTGGACGGAGAACGAAACATTATAAATGCCTAAGACCCAAGGACACTACATGAATGGCTTTTATAAAAATGGCAGGACTGAGCCAATCTGACAAGTGTAGATTTTGCAAGGTAGATACAAAAAGCACGAGTCGTCTCATATCGGGATGTAAAAAAAACTCCTGTCAGAACAGCTGCACATGCAAAGGTGTAACAAGGTATGCAGAGTAATCCACTGGTACATCTGCAGAAATTTCGTTATCCCAGTTCCACAAAACTCATAGAAACATGAACCAAAAGCAATAATTGAAAACGAGGACATCATGCTCACATATGACCTGATGATCCTATCCAGCGTGAACATAGGAAACAAAGCACTGTGACCAGACATAGCACTCAGATACAAAAAGGAAAAGAAGGCATTGCTAATTGAGGTTTCAGTACCCAGTGATTTTGGTCTAAATAATGCAGAAATCAAGAAGGTGACCAAATATCAAGACCTCAAGAATAAAGTGAAAATATCCTGGAAACTGAAGTGCCGAAATTGTAACAGTGATAACTGGACCAACGGGAATAATAAAGAACCTTACAAAGATCACACAGACCATCCCTGGGGACATTACCCCAAAGAAACGACATTTGGAGGCTGTCCAGGGCTCAGTGATTATCCTGAAAAGAGCACTGTCCAGGCACAACTTCGCAACTTAACCCGTGAATTACGATCCTTCACCGAAACGAAAGTGGATACTTCGTTCAAGTCCTGGTAGGATTCTGTTTCACCTTCTGAAACCCGAATTCTGGAGATACCAATAAACGACACAAAATCTCTTTATAAAAGTCAAGAATCCATGGAGCTAACTAATTATTAGTATCAGGGCATCGTCTGAGGCCAAACTTCGAAAAAGAAGGAAAACCTTCACCAAATGCAAATTAACATTATTCTGATAATGAAGCATGTGCGACCGGAGTGCTTTTCTCACAGCAGCTTTCTTTCCCAATTCTATTTCATATGTAATATGCAGATTAAGCTTTCAAATTCTGATAAAAACAATTTTTTAATATCAAAATTGAGCTGAGTGCTTCCAATTATTTTTTTCTTTGTTTGCCAAGAACCTTACACAAGGGAGCATGTGAGAAACTGTACTCAGATATTCACGTTTTTATTAACGCTTAAACTTTATTACAATCAGCTGTCTGTCTCAAAAGCAGCTATTACATGTCTAAGCCAGCAATATATACTTAAAGTTTTATTATTGAGTAATGGGGAAATTTTGAGATCCTGAGAGGGGGGTCATGTTATGTTTCAGACTGCATTGGAGAGAGTGTCACATTTCTTCCAGTGGTGGATGAGCTTCTTGATGCTATTGGAATGCAATTATCATTTTGGCTCTGAAACCTTTTCGAAAAAAAAGAATTCTATCGATTTTTCTCGGCGACTTTGCAAGGAAATAATTCCCACCATCAGTGTACAATTATTCCCTCAAGCGCAAATAAGTTGCATTCTTGTGTTGGTTTATCACACCGAGCAAATCTGATCGGCTCGGAGCATTGATTACTTCCTGGATATTAGTCGGCCTATGTCGAGTGCTCCCGGTTCCATTTGGTTATGCTGCAAAAACAAATATCAATCGATTGTTTTAATTTTTTTTAGTTAAATTCAAAATCGTTATTTGCAGAATAGAAAATGCAACTTTTATTCCCTCAATCTGTAATTTTTTTTTTTTTACATTGACCTGAGGCTCTTTACATAGTTTGTACATGCATCACATTCAGGATATGCTTAATAGCAGACAACGGATAGATAAACAGTCCGGGGGATACCAACATCATGAGCTTGCTGTGCACAGACGGGAAATGCAAACAAGGCCAAACCATTCCCACTAACTCCATTGTGATTTATATGTTGTGAATGATGAGAGTGATGTCAGGAAATATAATTAAAAGTATCTGATGCATTTTCTGTTCTTCTTGTTGCTGCACTGTCATCCTGAAGAATATATTGCTGAGATCTCATTGAGCATTGTGGATCCTGTCTCAGGGCTACAGACAGAAGGATGCTTTCATTGCTGGTCAAGGCCCTCTCTCACACACACTTGAAGATTTTTGGCGGATGGTTTGGGAGTGGCGTTCATGTTCCATCGTAATGCTGACTGAGCTGGAGGAGAGGGGACAGGTACATTCCGTGGCCTACTTTTGGATATTTTTAGTTTAATGCTCTAATCTAAAGCATCACGATCTAGAAATGTAAAAGAAATTTGTTATTTGTGGATTTTTTTCAATGTCTAAAGCTCATTGAGCAGCTTGTACATATGTCACATGAGGAGATATCGATGTACTTTTGCACTAACTACTTGTCTGTTGGTAAACGTTAGACAAAAACATTGTTTTAAAGGATTTTAATTTACCATCATAACATCATGAGGCAAGTATTCAGGTGGAAACACCATACAGACCAATAGTTACTCATATTTTGCTACCTTACTAGGAGAAATGCACCCAGTATTGGCCAAACGAGGGGACTCTTACATCTGGCGACATCTCCATTGAGCTCAAGTCCGAGACTCACCATGACAGTTACACTGTGCGGGACTTCGGTGTCACCAACAAGAAGGTATGAATGACGAGATTTAGCCCGATGTAATCATTGGTTTCTATCATGTCATGATGTGTTGTGAAAAGTTCGATTAAGTAATTATATTTTGTGTATTTTGTTTTTTTAATCTTTTTATTTTCATAACCATAATGTCGGTGAGCCCTCCTTTGGGTAATGTATTTAGTTTTTTTAGTTTTTAGTAATGGCCTTCCTGAGTGGTTTGGAGTAAGATTATTGACTTTGTACTATTTGGAGGTGCATATTTCTTTGAAATTCATCATTTTTGAAACTGGCATTACCATGAACCCATAAAGATATGTTGTCCCTTATAGAATAGACTTTATTATCTTGGTTTCTATGGACGCCATCTTTATTTCTGGGTTAGGATTCATGGGATATGGTCACAAATGTTACAATGATATTTGCATTAGCCTCTAACTGATTTATACCAATTTTCTCCTTCAATATCCATCGACTACCCAGTGGGCTGGCAGTGTGACCTCGGTATGCACACCCGCCTCTGAGCCATCTAGCCTGGGGTTGAATCTCGGTTCAGCTACAAACTGTCATCCTCATGTCTCACAGGCAGGGCGAGGCGTCAATGTGTGCACCATCCCTTGGATGGATGTTAAAGTGGGCGTCACATCTGCTAGCATTAGTTGGTGAACATTAAAGATCCCACGGTATCCTTCATGAAGAGTAGACGAGCTATCACCGTCACCATGAACAAATGACAAATTCCTGTCTTAACCTGTAGAAGGTGTTGCATTAGTGGCACAGCTACATCCTCAGCCAATGATGCTACTGACAGCCTTATGCTGCATATGAAAGAACATCAAGAAGAACTTACTGGTGTCGAATGGTAAATTTTGATTTTCCCATACCAGTAATTTAATTATGCAGAGATACTCCACAACTTTAAGCACCCCAGTCGAACAATAATTTATCTGACTTTTTTTTGTATTGTTTGGCTCAGCTGTTCTGGACAAGAGGATCTTTTAAATGTCATTGAAAACGTTCATAAATCCGACATGGCCAATCAGTTGACCATTCAACGCCAGAAACGGAATAGCTAGAACACAGTTGAAAACAGGAAAACACATCAGCAGCACAGGAGAGGAACACGACAGAGGGATACTTGGAGAAAGAATTGGTGAGCGGAGGAATGAGAGAGTGACGGTAGGAGGAGGAATATACAGGGGGTATACAAGCTAAGCAGAATGAACAGGAAGGGAAGAATAACAATGAAATAACAATAGAACAAAAAAAATGGGATTGATGTAGGGAGAGGGGAGAAAACACTAACTTGTAAAGAAGGGGTGGGCTTGTGGATGGTTAACGAGGGTCGAATCATGAGTTTTGATGAGAGAGGACCTGAAGAGTAGGTGAACGGCCATCTTGATTTCCTGGAAGTAAAAATGAGATTGAACAGAGTGAGGAAGTTGATTCCGCAGGTAAGAGAACAGAGGAACAAATGAGTGGAGTGAACAGGGAGCCTGGATTTTGGGGGTTTTACCAGAAAGAGGTTACTGGCAGAACGCGTGCCCCCAGCGAAGCGGAGAGGTGGTGGATGATGGGTGCAGAGCACAGAAAAGGCAAAGGGTGCAAGATCAGAAAGGACACAATAAAATATAGCGACCACTGACTGTGGGAGATTCCAATTATTTGAAGGGTCTTGGTTCTCCACAGCATCAAGACGTGAATGGTGTGAAGTTGTGGCGCCAGCCCAAAGATGAGAGTAGTACTCCATCGAGCTGCATATTAAAGGCCTTGTGGGTTGCTTGACGTTCAGACTTGCCAAGTAAATACTTAGCACCCAATCAGTAGATAGCTTTGGAGGCCAACTCAAATGTATGGTTTGCCCAAGAAAGATTGTGGTTTTTGGTGAGGCCCAAACGTTTGAGGGACAGAACTTCTTCAGGCAGTTTGTCGAGGAAGTATGTTAGCATGTTCGCCAGATTGTCCCTTTCAGAGAGACAGTGAGTATGTGAGATTGCCAGGATTGAAAGACGTATTCCAAGTGTTGGACCAGCTCCTGGTTTAATCTAAGTTTGCAGAGATAAGAGAGGATGCCCATCTTTATGATGATGGATCCTCAGCCAGTCATCAGTGAAAATGAGTTTGTTTGTTTTTTGGAGAATCAGAAATATCTTTGATGAAGATTATGAACAGGACTGGGCACAGGACACACTGCCTTGAGGAACTTCAGCTTTTACAGGAAGAGAGGAGAGGAGATGAGGATCCCATTGAGACGTGCATTGACAATGAAAGTGGCACAAGTCAGCAAGCCAGGTGAGGAGGTGGCCTTCGATGCCGTTGGCAGTGAGTTTTGGAGAGCAAGGTAGCGTGCCAGACTTTGTCAAATGCTCGAGATATGTCCAGAAACATTTGAGGCCTTCAACCATCCATTGTTTGGAGAGAAGCAACAACATGTTCAGGATCAAGTGACTATGTTGGACACCACACTTATGGTTTGAAATCAGGCTGTTGGGGAAAAGGCAGAATTTGTTATTGACTGCAATGATGGATTCCATGACTTTTTTATAATTTCATGTAAGCTAATACGTCTGTAGTTAAGAGAGTGTGTTTGCACCCTTTTTGTGGAATGCAGTGATGTTGGCTGACTTTGAAGTGGACGAAAGGTGACCGAGGACAAATGTTAGATTAAAGAGCAGAAATTGTGTCGGCATAGTCCAAAATGTCATAACAATTGTGCATTTTGTGATAATAGCACCAGACTGCACATATATAGACCAATACCAAATTATCGTTTTCAGATATTGGGGTACTTGAAATTATACCTCTCTGTGCATGTGTAGTGATGTTTACTTTGGCATGTCAATTTTGGTGTCAAAATCAATGTTTGCGACAAAATCATCCAGTTATTTTATGTTTACATTCTAGAGTATAGGCATGGATGGCTATGTTAGATTATTTTGTAGCAAAATATGTGGTTTATTTATAAACTATAAGGGCACTTGGTAGAGCGCATACCTCCACCACATTATGCCTGATCCACTGGAACATATCGGGCTCAATACAGTTTTGAAATATCATGTGATATAATCGTTTTTGGTCATAATCTCTCAATGGTGAAGAATCACTTTAAAAAATAAATAATTCTTGTTTTCAGATCTGGATTTGGATGTTCACCAAAATCGAATCAATTCGTTGTGGTCACACACCCAACCTGTCCACCAAGTTTCATCTGAATCTGTTCCAAACTTTTTGAGATATCGTGCTATATATTAGTTTAGCCCTACCTCTCAATGATGAAGAATCAATTAAAAATTATTGGATCCTGATCTGGATCTTCACCAAAATCTAATCGTTTCGTCCTTGTCACACATCCAACCTGTCCACAAAATTTCATCCCGATCTGTCCACAACTTTTTGACATATCCTGCACACAGACATACAAACAAACAGACAGAGAGAGAGAGAGAGGGGTGAAAACATAACCTCCTTCACCTTCCGTGGCGGAGGTAACAACTGGCAGTGGTACCTGGCTTTGCCTGGTCTATTTTTTGTGTGTCGGTCTAAAACACTTTCCGACACCCACTAAGGAATAAGGGCCCTGCAAACTTCCCTACACCCATGGTAGAGTCATTAAAATAAAATAAAATAAAAAAATCCAACATTTTTTTTGCAAATTTTTCCAAAATTTATTTTTGCCTACAACACTCCCCAGCACTCAGTGATGAACCTCTGAAACTTTGACGAAGATCCATTCAGCCATCTCTGAGAAATATTGTGACACACACACACACACACACACACACACACACACACACACACACACACACACACACACACACACACACACACACACACACACACACACACACACACACACGTAAACGGCTCTCTTATAGCACAGGTAAAACATACACGGCAACTCCATGTACGGAATTTCGTTATAACGTAATGTATTAATTAGGGAACCAAATCGTTATACGTCGTGTTAAAAAGAGAATATGCCAGAGTGGCATTTTGATTGGACTATTCTCATTCCACACCATAAGTACTTTATTAGTCCCCTACCGGTTTCACCGGAGGGGACTATGGGTTTGCTGTATGTCCATCCGGCCATCCGGCCATCCATCCATCCATCCATCCATCTCACCTGTGGTTTTTCTAACCTCCCATACACTTTAACATATTCAACTGAAACTTGGTACATGACTTTATTATGATAAGTTACAGAACAAGTTTGAGTTTCAGGGTGTTTTGTACATTTTTCCACATAGTTGTGCCCTTTTTATACTTCAAAAATTTAGACCACTTACTGCGTCGTAGTCCCAAGAAGGAAGCCAGACATAACACACACACACACACACACACACACACACACACACACACACACACACACACACACACACACACACACACACACACACACACACACACACACACACACACACACACACACACACACACACACACACACAACATTGGTCAGTGTTCAGCTGTCTTTACTTCACCCCACTGCTTTACACCCATTGGCTGTACAGTGGCCTGAAGCCACCCCAATAAAATCATGCTCTGCCATTGCATGAAGCAGCACAGATTATCACCCCTCAGGTCTTCGGCCTGGTGTTAGTCCATGGCCCAGTACAATTGGAATGATCCCAGGGAAAGCATGATGCACATAAGCCGTACGCATGTTTTTGCTTTATGTATGTACATCGGGTAATTTTTTTCTATGAAATAGGCAATGTCGAGAAACGAACGAAACACAGTGGGTTAGCTTCTTCTTCTTCTTCTTCTTCTTCTTCTTCTTCTTCTTCTTCGTCTTCTTCGTCTTCTTCGCCTTCTTCGCCTTCGTCTTCGTCTTCGTCTTTGTCTTCTTCACGGTCGTCGTCTTCTTCGTCTTCTTCACGCTCGTCGTCTTCTTCGTCTTCTTCGTCTTCTTCGTCTTCTTCACGGTCGTAGTCTTCTTCGTCTTCTTCGTCTTCTTCACGGTCGTCGTCATCGTCGTCTTATTCTTATTATATTCTTCGTCTTCTTCATTTTGGGTCCACATCGGCTCAAGCCTGCATTAAAGCAAGCTAATTTTTAATCTCCAGTTTATTATCCTAGTTGTGTTTATTGATTTCTAGTCTACAAAAGATGTCAGTAAATCAAAATAGATTTTCCTTTCATTTCTCTGAACAGACCCAAACACCGTGCATTAGAGTTTCTTCTTCTTCTTCTTCTTATTTGGTTCTGGTATCAGCTCGAGCGTGTGTTGAAGGCAAACAAATTGTTATCTCCAGAACATTTATGGGGACTGGTCGGGGACATGTATTGCAAAGCAATTCTCACTCTTATTATATTGTGTTTAATCCAGGTTATAGGATACCAATTTTTTTTTGCATTATTATTCATCTTCTTCTTCTTCTTCATCTTCTTCTTCTTATTATTATTATTAATATTTTTGACTGTGAAAGCAACTCATTATACTTGAACCCTGGTCTGGATTTTAGGAAAACCGCAACAGGCAGATCCGACAGTTCCATTTCCAGGGATGGCCTGAGGTGGGAATCCCTGACGATGGGAAGGGCATGATCGGCCTCATTGCTGCTGTCCAAAAGCAACAGCAGCAGTCGGGCAACCATCCCATTATCGTGCATTGCAGGTGTGCCGAATATCCTCCTCACCCTCATCTCCCCGACTGACTTGGCAACATTGCTGTGCTGTGATCGTTGTACTTCAGCCAAATGCCTGAGATTCCTGTTTTTTGAAAATCGTTTTTCCAATGAGAGAGAGAGAGAGAGAAACTGTCCCGCTTATCTTGTGATGGGTGGTTTGGTGAAACCTCATGACTGCATTGCATTTCAGATTTGACTAATCCCACACTTTCTGTACGTCTCTCACCACAGTGCGGGGGCAGGTCGTACTGGCACTTTCTGTGCTCTTTGCACTATTCTGGAGCGTGTGAAGACCGAAGGAATCCTCGATGTCTTTCAGACTGTGAAGAGCTTACGCACACAGAGGCCTCACATGGTGCAGATGTTGGTAAGATGTACCTTGTTGTGGCACAGGGAGTGATTTTTCCATTGCTAAGGTTCTGGTTAGCACATGTTTGTTGAAAAAGGAAAATGCGGTTTTGTTTTGATAAACTGCTCTATGCTGCAAAATAAGTGGCTGTGAGCAAGTGTTGCCTATGTGTAATTGATAACAGATGCCCTAATTTTCTTTCTCATTCAAAGTAATCTGTTATTGTTGCTGTCCTTGCTGTTATTGAGAGTGGGGTTGGGAGTCGTGGATGGGAAGAGGGCATTTTAGAATGAAATTGGTCAAACCTCCAATTGGTGTGTGTGTGTGTGTGTGTGTGTGTGTGTGTGTGTGTGTGTGTGTGTGTGTGTGTGTGTGTGTGTGTGTGTGTGTGTGTGTGTGTGTGTGTGTGTGTGTGTGTGTGTGTGTGTGTGTGTGTGTGTGTGTGCGCGCGTGCACACTTTTTGCCAGTGTGGTGAGTTGCACGTCATGTCAATTGACGATATCATCATTCTGTTAGAATTGGCAAACTACAATCGTGTGAATCTACTGTTTTGAAACAAAACCTCACTCTAGTCAAGGAAAATCCACTTGGAACCTGTTTGCCCATCTCAAGTGCGTTATGTGATGCTTTCACATTGATAGTTTTTCAGAATTTTTAAAACTGCTTTCACCACCACAGCCTTATAATGCCTGCTTTGTTCATTCAATAACCATTGCAGCTTTTCCTCTGCGATTTAACTGCTGAGACAAATTTCCTTTTGGACAATGTCGGTTCATTTTCTTCAACCTGCTGTGCAATTTGCGACTCCCCATCGTGTTACTAAAGTTCCTCCAGATGTTTCAATATTCATAAAGAAAAGACTTGTGTGAGGTTCCAATGATTGACCTTTTTGCCAAGGGAAAGGAAAAGCATTTTCTGGTTTATTTATTTTTTCATTGATTTTTTTTTTATTCTTTTTTTCATGCAGTGCATTCTTCAATGAAACGAAATTAAAGTTCATCACAATTGTGCTGTATCTGTAATGCAGGAACAATACGAGTTTTGTTACAAGGTTGTGCAAGAGTACATTGAAGCATTTTCCGATTATGCCAACTTCAAGTGAGACTTTACCTTTTTCAAGTCCTGCCTTTTGTGAAGAGGTTTGAGTGTTTGTGTCGTGCACGGACCATGAAGGCCAAGTTTTCACCATTGTACCTGCAATTGGAAAGCTTCCTTGAACATGTTTTGATAAGAACCAACCACACCGAAAAAAAACGAGTCGCAGCATTGATTTGCCATTCCAATGATGTAAAATTTGCAAAGCATTCACATTTGGGGACGATGAGTCGGATTTTTCCGGCGTAATGCACAAACGAAGCGGTGTCTCCAGCCGAAGGCCATTGAAGAACGCCATCGAAGGCCGAAGGCCTCTTGTATCACCAGGCATGACTGTTTAGCTTCAAGCCTTGTGGGTTGTGAAGAGGTCTTTAAGCAAATGACTGCTCATTTGATAATGAAGAGCGAGATGTGAAATTCATCACAGAAAGAAACGGACTCTGCCCTTACACCTGGAACAAACGGCACCAAACTAAAGCCCCCAAGACTATTCCAAAACCTTTAAATGGTCCAACAACTCATTCCTAATCGGTGGTTTAAGGTGCTCCCATACCTTAAAACTTAGTGAGTATAAATGCTTTTGAAGATAAACATAGCTGCCATTACTGGAGACCAACGAGTGTCCCTCCCAGGGCAGCGTATCACCTTCAAATTTAGGTTGCTCTTGCAATTTATTATTTAAGTTAAAACATTTGTTCTCTTTAACATGCTTGTAAATTTTGACTTTTCCAGTTCTTTACCATACCTTAACTTCATTTTTTAACACATTTTATTCATGGTGAATCATTTTTCTTTCGGTTTCAAGAAAAGAATGAAAGAAGAAAAAAAAAAAAAAAAAAGAATATTTTGCTTGCTTGCAAAAGTCGCATGCATTATCATTCTGTTTTGTAACATTCCAGGAACAGAGTTCCAGGCACATTTTAATGTTTCTTTCATATTGCCTCTGCATCTTCTCTGCATTTACAAAATCATTTCTATTGTGTGATGCGTTTTTATGTTTTTTTCATCTTCTTCAATCTGTTTGGCTTTGCCAGTTATCAGGTCAAATGATAATTGTTGTGTGTAAGGAAGGTTCGTAATAAGGGGTGTAAAGTGAAATAACCATTTCATTTAATGCATCATGTATGGTTTTAATCTAAAATAGCGTCCATCCGCGTGCATAACTGGGTTCCAAAGTAAGCGTTGGGTTCAAACACAGCTCGTAGCACTTAACAAATTGAATACACACATCAAGGTGTATTTACAGTAGCCGGTGCAGTGTTGAAGCTTTTGATGTAATGGTTTGACTGTGATTGTTAAGTGAACTTTTGACATGTACATTTAAAACTACATTTGCAAAATGTCTCAGAATCCAGAATCCAGCATCACTCTCACTCTCACTCTCACTCTCACTCTCACTCTCACTCTCACTCTCACTCTCACTCTCACTCTCACTCTCACTCTCACTCTCTGTCTCTGTCTCTGTCTCTGTCTCTGTCTGTCCCTCTGTCTGTCTCTCTCTGTCTGTCCCTCTGTCTGTCTGTCTCTCTCTGTCTGTCCCTCTGTCTGTCTCTCTCTCTGTCTGTCTGTCCCTCTGTCTGTCTCTCTCTCTCTGTCTGTCTGTCCCTCTGTCTGTCTCTCTCTCTCTCTGTCTGTCTGTCCCTCTGTCTGTCCCTCTGTCTGTCCCTCTGTCTGTCCCTCTGTCTGTCCCTCTGTCTGTCCCTCTGTCTGTCCCTCTGTCTTTGTCCCTCTGTCTCTGTCCCTCTGTCTCTGTCCCTCTGTCTCTCTCACTCTCTCACTCTCTCACTCTCTCACTCTCTCACTCTCTCACTCTCTCTTCTCATTCTCTCTTCTCATTTACTTTCTCTCTTTTAATCATAATACGTTTGCGATCTGTTCACACGTTCGGATATGCAGGTGTTCGTGTTTTCTCATTATGCTTTTGATAATGAAGTACCAAGCCAAAAAGGAATTGATCATTCCATGTCAATCTTTGAGTGGTAGTGACAGTTTTCATTTCTGTAAATGTATATGTTTGCATTTTTGTTACACAAAGCTTGCTGCGATCCGTAGTGCTTGTGTTTCTCAACACGGCTTCGCTTTTGTAGTCAAAACAGTTTTGTACTAAAAGTTGTCTCGTCCTTTCTAAAACGACCGAATGATCATGTAAAAGAATTTTGTACAGTGCTTTTGTGCCAAGCATTGTTTGGTTTGGTTCGGTTTCTATGGTCCAATATTGCTGAACAGTATTTAAAAGTCAATTGTAAAAGTTCATCGCCTGCCTGCAGGCGGTGTAATAAAGTGGGGTGTATGTTCATTACCGCATTCCTCTTCATCAATTTCACATGATGGGCCCGTCACATGTAATTGAGCACCTCGTATGCATGGCTTTTTTATTTTAATTTCTACACTAAGCCGATTGATTTGGCGCTGGTGAGAACAAGCATTTGAAGATGTTTTTGCCTTGGTTTGGTGTTTTTTTTTTTTTTGTTTGTTTCTTTGGATGCAACTTTGGAATGGCTAACCAAATTTCATTGGGATTATACAGACTTTTACTGTGCCCTTTATTTTGATGTCCACCCTGTTTTACAAACCCCTGAGCAATCTTTCCTAACTTTGGAATGAATACATAACAGACCAGTGAACTCATTTGTATTGACAAATTAATCAACTCCTATTCTACATAAACGCCTACTATAAAGTGTTTACCTCCACCATTGTACCATACTCTTTGCAGAGCATTGGTGCTGCCGAAGCAGTTTCTTCACGAAAGATACTATGGGATCTTTAACATCCACCAGCAACCAATGCTAGCAAATAGATCGTTCTGCTTATCGTCCTTCTGATGTGTGGCACACACGTCAATGCCTCACCATTGTATGCGAAACACCAGGATAGCGGTTTGTAAAAGGGGTCGAGATTCAAACCCAGGCTAGACAGCGCAAAGACGAGTGCACATAACTCTAAAGTCTAAACTAACCTGCCAGCCCTAGTATTTGCCTACACTTAAACATTTAAGTTTGTGAAGCAGTTCAAAAGGTAGCAGAAATGTAATTTTTCTTCTTATAGAAATCTGAATTTCCCAAATAAATTTATTTCTATGACATCATTTTGCTAAGTTACTTTAAAGCTCAACTTGATTGATGAAACCTAGCAGCTGAGTTTCATAATTGTCTCTTCCCCACACGCTGTGACATGGAACGTTTTCTCACCCCCCCTCACCCACTTCATCGATTTTCCCCACTCCCCCACCCTCTCCACCTTCCCGACATATCATTTTGAGATGAAATAAAAACTTATTTCCTTGTGCAACACAAATCCTGGTTATGAATTCCCCTGAGCAAAACACTGGATTTCGCATGAATCACAAGTATTTTACAGGTAAATGTCAAATGTGTTGATGGAATTTCCTGCATTTGAAATTATCATGTTTACAATTTAATTTTTTTAAATACACCTGTTTACCTTTCATCCCCAACATTTTTGCTTTTTTCCATCGTTTGGAAGCAGATTCAACAAAACGTACAGCTCAGGGATTTGAGGGGGCGTCCAACTCCTGCACTCGAGGGGGCGTCTGTTCTACATATAGCATAAATGCCTGTTGTGGTAACAGGAGGCATGAAAACGTTTTTCTGGAACATCACTGATCTCTGCATATTACACATGCAAAATATCTGCCTATTACACTGCATATTACACCCTTTCACTGTACTGTCTATTATTTACTCCATGTTTACCTCTGCCAGTAACCCACTTCTCAGGAACTTCCAAAACCCAGGCTCACTGTTCACCTCCACTCAATTTTTCTTCTTTTCTCACGCCTGTAGAACCAACTTCCTCAGTCTGTTCATTCTTATTGGCAGACGCTAAAAACACAGTGTCTTTCTCATAGAGGAGGCAAGTTATCACCGGCACCCTGAACAAATTCCAAATTCCTGGCACCTTCAGTTGAACGTCAGAATGGACAGCAAATTAGTGAAAGTCGTGGACCAAAAGCATTCCCCAACTGACCACACAAGAAGGTGGAAATAATTGGGCCCTTTAGACAAGTAGTACAAGTAGACTTCATTTGGTGTTCTCTGGTCTCGAGCTCTCATCTGAAGTGCGGCCCTTTCTTTCGGGCTGTTTACAACAACAGTTTTGGTTTTGTTTTTGTTTTTTCTTTGTTCATTCAACCATTCATTTGACTCTCAAAATGACACCTATAATAAATATGTAACCTTTCTAAATATTGAACACTTTCCTTACCACAGGTAAAAGCTGGGATCGCATGTGACGGTGGTTGTTTAAGTACTATACAGATTACACCATCTGAGTGGTGGAGATGGAAACCTCATGGATGTGGAATGTCCTTGGAAAGGCAAAATATCACGTTTTTGTAAATTACGTACCTCGGAAAAAATTCCTTCCTCGTTTTCTTTTATATATTTACTGGCATAAAAGTTTTTCTTTAAATGTAACATTGTACATGTAACAGTTGTCTCATTGTCTGAATTTTAACATTGAAAACCGAAGTGAGTCAAATAGAATGCGAACACTCGCTGGTATCTGTTCCTATGCAGCATATGACTGCTTCTTGCATCATGTTTTGCTGGGGGTGTGGCTGTGCCACTGATGCAATGCTCCCTGTATGTTAAAGCATGAATTTGGAACTTGGCCAGGGTGGTGGCGATAGCTCGCCTACTCTTCACGAAGGACACTGTGGGATCTTTAACATCCACCAACTAATGCTGGCAGAGGGACACCCAGTTTAACATCCATCTGAGGGATGACACGCATTTATGCCTCACCCTTCCTGCAAAACACCAGGATGACAGTTTATGTAATAGCTTGGCTGTGATTTGAACCCAGGCTAACTAGATAGCTTTGTGGTGAGTGTGCATACCTCTGGGCTATCCTGCCAGCCCTGAATCACTGGTATGACATAGATGTAAATCAAGAAAAGGTGTCAGCTATCAGAAAACAGATGTTACAAAAGTTGATGCAGGAAGTAAAAATATGAGGCAATGGAATTGGCTTGATAATGTTTACAAAACGCATTCAGTATAATCTTCGTAAAAAAATATCCCAGTCCACCTTTGCTTCCTGCAAAGTTTGTGCCAAAAAATTAGGAGAAACTTGGTTCAGTCACTCTTGAAGACTATGTGGCTTGTTCAAAACATAAAGACCTGGCCAGATCCAAAAGGCTAATTATGCACAACCAGGTAATCAAGTATGTATTACTACGTTTATGGGTTTGGGATACGAAATCATTTTAAAAACAGAATAAGTTCTTTAGCCAGGGCATAAGTTTTGGTTAAGGTACAAACATCTTACACATGTATTAAGTGCATGTTTAGGGATAAGTGATCCTCTATTGTCCGCAAGGGCACAGGCTTTGTCTTTTGATTCAGGATGTTTTTTTGCATCTGTTCCCTTATGTCTGAATTGGAGGGAACTCAAGCAAGGTCACATAGGAACCAGCATGGCAGCCCATGTTAGAACCATTAATGTGTTGCATTGTTTATTATTATTACTTCAAGTCGACAGAAACTCTTCAGCTTGTTCAAGCAATCTGCTGAGACAAGACAATCAACAACTGGTTCCTCCACAACACAATCGGTCACTATCAAACCTTTACACCATTATCTGATGTTTCTGGCTACTCCGAGGCTCGACACTATCCAAAAAATAAAAAGGCTGACAGAGGCCAAAAATGCAGTCTATAACACAAACAAATTGGCTTTCACTGCAGGATATTGTCATTTTTGCAAGTGCCAAAATTTAATTCTCTTGCCAAAGCTTTGGCTCATGATAAAAGTGCTGTTGATCAGCTCTTAATTGACACAACATTGGCTTATTATCTGACCCACAGGTTAGCAAAAACTTACAAATATAAAGTGATCCATTCCCTGCCTCCAACAAAGGGGAAGTTTCATGAAGCTGTATCTATGGAATCTGATAAGTCAAAAGAGTTTCATGAGCAAAGCCTTTTGAACATCAAAATCCAATCAGACCAATTTGACTCTGTTTTAGTTGTTACAGAATATCTTATGACCAGTGATTATGTTATCATTTTCAGAATTTTTATAATTTAGTTTCTAAGAACCACATGAGCTCTGCAAACATTTTCTGATGCAATTTTGTAATAACTGTTGATGTTCAAGATGCTGCTATTTGTGACATTTAAGGTTTGTGCTGATATCTTTGGGATACTATAACCAATTTTGTTTTTAGATTCTATCGAATAATAATGTTGACTCGCTGTTAAGGAATTTTTGAACATCAAGTGAAAACTAGATTGCTCGTGCAATATGATTTGGAAAAAATAAAAGGGAAGAATAGAGATCAGTTAGATCTAGCAATGGGTATTGTTTTTCTTTATGCCTCCACAGCTAAAAGCGCTTGGAGGTATTATGTTTTCGGGTTGTTCGAGCATGCATCGCATATTTTCGTTACCGCAATAACTTGTGAATGACTGAAGGGATGGCAAACTTGGCAAAAGTATGAATTGGAATACTAAGATGAACTGAATCAATTTTAGGATCCACAGGTCAAATGTCATGTGCCCTTTTGAAAATAATTTTGCAGATCATAACTCGAGTTAGAATCATCCAATGTTTTCTCTATTCGACTCATTTAAACCAAGGCATTTAAGGTAATTGGTATCCTCAGCGATGAGGCTGAGTCTTTGGGTCTCCCACTCTCTCACCGCAGGCAGGTCTGTGGTGCTTCTGCCTTCTAACGTTTTCTCGCTAGACTCACCCCCCCCCTTCCCCACTGCTCTGCCTGTGATCTGTCTACCCCCCACCCCCCCATATTTCCACAGGGCTCTCAATGTCTGCCAGAAACCCCCTTCTGGTGAACTACCAAAATCACGAATCACCTTCATTCTTTCATTCCTCTTTTTTCCCGTCTCTGGAACAAACTCCCGCACTCTCTTCAATCCCACTCTTCCCTCCAGGTGTTCAAAACAGATGTTTACCACCATCTCTTATCTTCCCCCAAACAAAACCATGATCTTTTGTACCCCTGTTAATACACCCCAAACCCACCTTCTTCAAATTCCCTGATATTCCTTGCTTTCCTTCCTGAAAGTCCCTGTAGTGTCCATCTTGTTTAGCCCTTGTACCCCATCCCATCCCTCTCCCTTCCACAGATCTCATGTGTCTATTCCCCACTGGTTTGTGCTTCCCTCTCCCGTCCCTCTTGTCTCCTGCTCCCCTGTTATACATTCTGTATGTTAGCTCTTATACGAGCCTTGCCATTGAATATATACACATATTTTTTTAACTTCTTTTTTTTTTTTCCTCTCTCTGTCTCTCTCTGTCTGTCTCTCTGTCTGTCTCTCTGTCTGTCTCTCTGTCTGTCTCTCTGTCTCTGTCTGTGTCTCTGTCTCTGTGTCTCTGTCTCTGTGTCTCTGTCTCTGTGTCTCTGTCTCTGTGTCTCTGTCTCTGTGTCTCTGTCTCTGTGTCTCTGTCTCTGTCTCTGTGTCTCTGTCTCTGTCTCTCTCTCTCGACCTTTAAGTGAGATCATACATAACAGTCGGTTGACATATACATTGACGCATTGCCATCAAATTCTCTTTTCTCCTTTCTTCATGGTTTACCAAAATTTGGTAAAGTACATGGAGACATTAGACTGGAGCATCCTGATGATTCTGCTTTTATCATGTTTTTCAGTCACATCTCATTATTTCCATATTTTCAATGCTGTTTATCAAAAAGCTTGGGGGTAAATACACTGGGATGCAGGGAAATGATTCCCAGTATTGAATAATTTTCTGGGAGAGCAGGCCCCAATATTCCCCCCCCCACCCCATGCACCTGGCATGCACTTTGGGGTCCACTGTGTGATAAGTTTCCTCTTCTTTGAAGCTTTATCACATCCCTGAAACCTGGTTGACCACTTCTTAGCTTGGCTGCCCAACAACCTCCACCACTGAAATGAAGCACTCCTGCCATTTCTGGTTTAACACTTTTCGATATGAGACTGTACTACTGGGCAGTCAGATAATTATAGGTTCCGAGACCAAAGTAGCCAGCACTGTAATTTCCAAGAAAACTGCTATAACTTCAATTTATATCTTGTTGAATAGATTGCAAAACCTTTATAAACTAGAATGGCACTCGGTGGAGCACATACCTTCGCCAGGCTGAAGAGTTTACGTTTCGTATCCCAATGAGAGGCCGGATCTGTATCCGGACCTGAATCAAAATCAAATCGGCTTGTTCTTGTCACCTACCCAACTCATCCACCAGGTTTTGTCATAATCCGTGCACAACTTTTTGAGACATCCTGCTCACAGACAGACAACCAGGGGTGAATACATAACTGCCATCCACCTTCAGTAGTGTAGGTAATTTGAGAGTTCATCGAACACCTTACCCCATGCAGTTTTGAGAGAAAGTCCATCAGAAGGGTCCTTTCAAGTCTTGCTTTGCATTTCTGAGCACAGTCGATATTTCCTATGGGCCTCCATTTTGTCTGAAACTTGATATTCCCCAAAGTTGACAGTGCGAGCGGAAAATTTGATTCGTTGAGGTGGTATAATATTTTATCCAAATCCTGCTAAACTGGATGTTTTTGTAAGTGCCAAGAAGGCCGTTTGGGTTCTGCAGTATTTAAGTATACAATTTAATTCAAATAAAATAAAGGTTTTAATGTCTGTAGAAAAAAAAAACAATTGGAAGTTTACTGCTGTTGATGCATCATCTTTTACACGTTAAATTAGTTCTTCTGGCCTGTTGCTTGTGTCCTTTTATGACATCTCTAAAAACAGTAAGTTTCTAGTTTCAAATTCTTTTCAATTTTGAATAAAAGAATTACCGTACTACTTACTTACTCTGTGTGCATGTACGCTCAGGACGAGACTCCATGCAATTTACCAAATTCAGAGCTGAATGAAGTTCTGCTAAACTGCAGGTTTGTGTTCCCGATTCGTGTTCAACAGTTCAACGTATAAAATTCAATGAAAATGAAGTCGTCCCAGACAGCGTAAACCAATTGCTTCACTCCGCTTTTCGCTTTGTGTGTGGGGGTAACCAGTGGACTACTCCTTGGCTTTTTTCACAATATCTTGGCTATTCGTTGTTCACCTTGGCGTCTTGGTTTTCTATAGGTTTTCTTGGCGTATAGGTTTTCGCTAGGTTTTCTTGGCGTATAGGTTTTCTATTATCATCGCTTTACCGAAACCTTGTGAATTATTGGCTTTTTTCATTGGCTCACCTTGGCATTTATAAAAATGAGGATTGGTCCACTGGGGGGGGGGGTTACAACGATATTTAGCGACATGATAAAAAGTTGTGTGACACCGTTTGAACCAGTATTTATGTTAGAAACAGCTTTCAGCAACTCCCCCTTTCATCTCCTTTGGTTGATGGAGTGTTCAGCTAGGAAATAACTCTTCAAACTTCCAGTGGTGGCAAATATATTTATTTTTGAACGATAATAATTAGCCACAGAACATCTTGAACCATAACATGAGTAACACCTGACATTATCCATCCTTGTTTGGAGTACTCTTGAAGGTCCTTAGTCAAATGAGTGTATTTGACTTCTTGCCAATATTAGGACCTTTTTTTTCATAGCGATCTAAGGGTCATGGAGGCTGGAAGGTTACCCTGCAGTCCCCCTACACCCAGAGGTATGAACACTCGCTTCTGAGTCGTCTAGCCTGGGTTAGAATCTCGACCTCGCTATAAACTGTCATCCTGGTGCTTTCCAGGCAGGGCGATGCATCAATGTGTGCACCTTCCATCGGATGGACGTCAAGCTGGGTGTCCTGTCTGCTGGAACATGTTGGTGGACGTTAAATATCCCACAGTGTTATTGGCGAAGAGTAGGCGAGCTATCGCCGGCATGCTGAACAAATTATCAATTCCTGCCGACTGACTGACACCGCTTGCAGGATGCCTCTAAATCGCTCTCCGATTGCTGTTAAACTATGTCAGGTTTTCAAATATTGAGTTATCTGCGACAAATGAAGAGGTGTGAATTGTGAATGTTTTTGTTTTTTTTCCTTCCTACATCCGTGCTCTCCAATCACAATGTGAGCTCCAGTTAAGTTTGGAATATTCAACTTGCGGCGACAGTAAAACATGACCCTGCCTGGGACGGCAGAGGGCACTCGTAGAGAAAGATCGGAGCGATGCAGGGGCGAGGACGGGCTTGCTGTGCAAAACACCGGGTGGAAGGAAAGCCTGTCGAGGACGACAAGTGTGCCCGACCTGTGGTGACCGTGTTCAGTTAACAAGTTTCTCGGAGAGCATTCGCCAAGCGGCTTAAGCATTGAAGCAAGCACTCCACACGAAACGGTTGATAAGGAACGGCTAGCTTGGTGAGTGAACATACCTCGAGGCTCGCCATGCACCTGCTGGCTGGACACTGCGGGAAGTAGGAAAATTTCTCAACATCTGCCTTCTTTGAGATTGATGAAATATTTTACCATCGCCTTATATTAGTAGTACGACGACAAACTTTTCGCATTGATACTTAACGATGTTCATTATCACGTGGCCGTGCAAAAGTTTGTATTTTTGACCTTTCACATTCTCCTGGATGTAAAGGTTTCCATTTCTGAAAAAATAGCATTAATTATCTATCTATAATTCCAGCAATCTCTGTGTGTCTGTCTGTCTGTCTGTCTGTCTGTCTGTCTGTCTGCGACTGCCGTTTCTCAACAACCACCGGTCCGATCTGATTGAAACTTGCCAGGAATATTGCTGGGGACCCGCGGATGTGCCTTTTCAAGGTTTGATATGAATCGGACAAGCGGTTCCCAAGTTACGGCCATTTATCTGTCAACCAATGACAAGATACGGTGATATGACTTTACGAATTACGTCACAATTAGTTTACTTATTTATTTATTGTTTTTTTGCACGATTGCCGTCACAATTCTTCTTCTTCGTTTGGTATGACGTCACAATCGAGGCTGGGGACCTGAGTATGTGCCTTTTCAAGGTTTGATATCATTCTTCATCTGTTTCAGCTGTTTCCCAAGGTTTGAATTAAGTGTTCAAATTCTTAATTAATCCCAAGGTTTGAATTTCCCCAAGGGAAAGAGCTGTTTCCCAAGGGTTTAAAAGCTGTTTTTTTCCCAAGGTTTGAATTAATTGTTGTGCTTGGAAGACATTTGTGAATACATTTACAGAGGGGGGGAGAGAGGGGGAGGGAGGGGGAGAGAGGGGGAGGGAGGGGGAGAGAGGGGGAGGGAGGGGGAGAGAGGGGGAGGGAGGGGAGGGAGAGGGAGAGGGAGGGGAGGGGGAGGGGGAGGAGAGAGGGGGGAGGGGGAGGGAGGGGAGAGGGAGGGGAGAGGGAGGGGGGAGGGAGGGAGGGGGAGGGAGAGGGAGGGTGAGGGAGGGGAGAGAGAGAGGGGAGGAGAGAGAGGGGGAGGGAGGGGGAGAGAGAGGAGAGGGAGGGAGAGAGGGAGAGAGAGGGAGGGAGGGGAGAGGGAGGGAGGAGGGAGGGAGAGAGAGAGGTGAGGGAGGGGAGAGAGAGGGAGGAGGGAGGGAGGAGAGAGAGGGGGGAGGGAGGGAGGGAGGGAGAGAGAGGAGGGAGGGGGAGGGAGAGAGAGAGGGAGGGGAGGGAGAGAGAGAGGGAGGGAGAGGGAGGGGGGAGAGAGAGAGAGAGAGGGAGGGGGAGAGAGAGAGGAGGGAGGGGAGAGAGAGGGGAGGGAGAGAGGGAGGAGAGAGAGAGGGAGGGAGAGGGAGGGAGGGAGAGGAGGGAGAGAGAGAGGGAGGGAGGAGAGAGGAGAGAGGGAGGAGGAGAGGGGAGAGAGAGAGAGGAGAGAGAGAGGGGAGAGAGAGAGAGGGGAGGGAGGGGAGGGAGGAGAGAGGGAGGGAGAGAGAGGGAGGGAGAGGGAGGGAGAGAGAGAGGGGAGGGAGGGAGGGGGAGAGAGAGGGGAGGGAGGGGAGGGAGAGAGAGAGGGGAGGGAGGGGAGAGGGAGGGAGAGAGGGAGGGAGGGAGAGAGGGGAGGGAGGGAGAGAGAGGGGGAGAGGGAGGGAGGAGAGTAGGGAGGGAGGGGAGAGAGTAGGGAGGGAGGGGGAGAGAGTAGGGAGGGAGGGGGAGAGTAGGGAGGGAGGGGGAGAGGGAGAGTAGGGGGAGGGAGGGAGAGGGGGGAGGGAGGGGAGAGAGGGGAGAGAGGGGAGGGAGGGAGAGGGGGAGAGAGGAGAGAGAGGGGGGAGAGAGAGGAGGGAGGGAGAAGTAGGGAGGGAGGAGAGAGTAGGGAGGGAGGGGGAGAGAAAGTAGGGAGGGAGGGAGGAAAGTAGGGAGGAGGGGGAGAAAGTAGGGAGGGAGAGAGGGGAGAGGAGGGAGGGGGGGAGGAGAGGAGAGGGGAGGGAGGGAGAGGAGGAGGGAGAGGGAGGGAGAGGAGGGAGGAGAGGAGGAGGAGGGAGGGAGGGAGAGAGGAGGAGGAGGGGGAGGGAGGGAGGAGGGGGAGGGAGGGAGGAGGGAGGGAGGAGAGGGAGAGGAGGAGAGAGAGGGAGGGAGGAGAGAGGGAGAGAGGGAGGGGAGAGAGAGGGGGAGGGAGGGGAGAGAGAGGGGGGAGGGAGGTAGGGAGAGAGAGGAGGGAGGGAGGAGAGAGAGAGGGAGGGAGGGAGGAGAGAGGGGAGGGAGGGAGGGAGAGAGGGAGGGAGGGAGAGAGAGGGGGGAGGGAGAGGGAGAGGGAGGGAGAGGGGGAGGGAGGGAGGGGAGGGAGGGAGGTGGGAGGGAGGGAGAGGGGGGAGGGAGGAGAGGGAGGAGAGAGGGGGAGGGAGGTAGGGAGAGAGGGGAGGGAGGGAGGGCGAGAGAGGAGGAGGAGGGAGGGGAGAGAGGGGAGGGAGGGAGGGGCGAGAGAGGGGAGGGAGGGAGGAGGCGAGAGAGGAGGGAGGGAGGGAGGGAGAGGGGAGGGAGGGAGAGAGGGGTGAGAGAGGAGGGGAGAGAGGAGGGGTGAGAGAGAGGGAGGGAGGGAGAGAGGGGTGAGAGAGGAGGGGGCGAGAGAGAGGGGCGTCACAATTCAAGAGAGGAGGAGAGAGGAGGTGGCGAGAGAGGAGAGAGGGGACGAGAGAGGGGGGCGTCACAAGAGAGGGGCATCGTCATATCAATCCAGTCGTCGTTTACGAGAGAGAAGGAACGAAGCTGCACATACTGGCACGCACCTACATGCTCGCACCCACGGGCCTGCACTAGTCTATCTATAATTCCAGCAATCTCTGTGTGTCTGTCTGTCTCTGCGACCGCTGTTTCTCGACAACCACTGGTCCGATCGAATTGAAACTTGCCAGGTATATTGCCGGGGCCCTGTGGATGTGCCCTTTCGAGGTTTGATATTAATCGGACAAGTGGTTCCCAAGTTATGGCCATTTATTTACCAAACCATTGACAGGACACGGTGCTATGGCGTCACAATTTTTTTTTTTGCACGTGCGGGCCCGCACTAGTATGATATAATTTATATTATCCAACTTATATTCGGTGCTTTTATGACGTGAACAATTTTCTGTGACGATCGATGATTGATGTCTGCATTAAATGCGAACAACGTGTTAGTTTTTCTTTTCTATTTATGATAGCAATTTTGAATTTCGTTTCCTCAAATTCTACAATGACCTTTATTTTAAAAAGGAAAAAGAAAAAAAAAGTTGGTGCGGTTAACAGGTTGAAAACGAGCGCCGTATGCGACGCTGCTGTTAACTCGTCGTCATGGCCACCAAGAACGATTCGAAGAAGAAAGATTAAAGTAAAGAGAATCGCAAAGACGGAGAAATAGTTGAAAAGCGGCGTCGCAAAGAAAGGAGAAAAAGAATATTTTTAACCGACATGTTGAAGGAACAAATTGTTTTGTTTTGCGGGTTCGGGATCGACGATCTTTACGAGAGCCGTCTGTCAAAGCGCAACTCCCCTGAGGTAAAAGACGTGCGAAGTGATGGATGATCTCACTGTTTATATTGATCAATGCTTATCCAAATTTTCCTTGTTGCAACGGACTAGTATTTTACCTTGGAAATTGAGGAATAAGTTGTATTACGGATCATTTTTTTTTTTAATCGCTTTTGATCCTCGTCGAGTAAGTAGCAGCTTATCGACGGACGAGGAGTCCGCTTTACCTCAGGATCACAAGATAAGGTCTGAGGTAAATAATTATGTTTGAGGTAACTCGAAGACCATCGCTGGAGTGCGTTCCTCCACGAGAACATATCGGGCCAAATAAATCTTTGAGATTTGTTATACAATCTCTTTTTATATATTTTTTGGCCCAATCTCTCAATGGTGGGGGAAAAAAAAAAAATCACTTCAAAATTTTTATTTTCGGATCTTCACCAAAATTGAATCAATTCCTTCTTGTCACATACTCGTGCACAAATATCAAACTTGTCACTTTGTGATATTTGTGATATTTGTGATATTTGTGATATTTATTTGTGATAAACTTGTCACAAATATCAAACGCGTGCACAAAATTTCATCCGAATACGTTCACAACCTTTTTTGAGATATCGTGCACACACAAACAACCAAAAAAAAAACAGGCAGACAGACAGACAGGGGGTGAAAAACATGACCTCCTTCACCTTTGGGCGGTTGAGGTGAAAACGGCGGTAAAACCGCCCCAAGCCGCGAAGCTCGACGACGTACGGACAGTCCGTGCTCGAGCACAAAACAAAACGATTTTCGACTGATCAAAGTTTCTGTGTGAAGACGCCATGAGCGGAGCTGTGTGCTGCTGATCATTAAAAGGCACGATGGAAGTAATTTATTGTGTTTACGGTACAAACATGAAAGTAGGGTTCTGGACCCTGAAAAACCCGTCATCTCATTAATGTAATTACTCATGAACAAAAACCCGGGTGTGCTCATTAATTATGCAAAGCGCCGCTAATTGTCATGCAGATGAATTCGACTGCAGAAGGTGTTTTGGAATTAGCGGCGAGGATTAGCATATTAAATAGCAAAAGCGGGTCATTCCCCATGCTAATTTATGCGCACTTTCCCAGCGTCTAATTGCTCGACCATCTGCCCGATGTAACACACCAGGCACGGCAATATTCCGATCAGTCACCGTCGTGTACGATGGATCCGGGGGGGTCAAAGGTCGAAGGTGTTGCCCACAAACGAGCAAGGCGAGGTCTGTGTGCTTCTTTTCCCCCCCTCCCCCTCGATGGTCGAGATTCGCTGCCAAAGGTTGGCCCGTGGACCGTCCATGCAGTTGGCTCGGCCTAATGAGATCGTCGTCAACCTTATGGAAGACGTTAACCTAATGGCGCGGCGGCGGAGCGTTCGCACTGGCCACGTGCGGTGTGCTGATGGATGTGGTGGCACAGATGCTCGAAAATTCAACGCCAGCCTGCTGACGACCGACTAACACCTGCTAAATAGCTCAGGTGCGCGTGTTTCAAATGTGGGAAATGCTCACGTCCGGAGTTCGTTTCGAAACGCGGGGCTGGAGGACGTTTGGCCCAACTCGGCCGTGCTGCGTCCAAATGTGTTACAAAGTATGAAGTCCCATTTTGGGATGTTGTATTAAAGCTTTTAAAATTCGTGATTGTTTACAGAGCTGGAACACAGAACGGCTGCAGTAGTACAACACACAAGCCTCGTGTTGGCTTAGTTGTTCGGGTGGTGGCTTGGGATCCTCGGGTGCTGAGTTCAAGCCCCGTTGGTCGCTGAATTAAAATACACCAGGAGGTTGACTCAGCCTGTCATCCTTCCAAGGTAAGCAAAATGAGTACCAGTGTACTAGTGAGGGGGACACTGCATCAGCGGCATAGCTGCGTCCCAACCAATGATGCAAACAGCAGCCACAAGCTGCACTCGATAGAGTACAACACACCAACAGCAGGGTAGGGGGGCACTTGGAGGAAGAATGAGAAAGTAAAAGGAAGCTGTGCAACAGAGAGGATGGCGAGAGGAAACTGAGCTGGATACAAACTCGAACACAGCAAGAAGAAGGCTTCTTCGTTCGTATGCAGCACAAGGCTGTGGGGTATCATCGTTGGCTGAGGGCATTGCTGTGCCACTTATGTAATACCCTGTGTATGTTCGGGCAGGAATTTGTACTTTGTCGGGGTGACGGTGATAGCTCGCCGATTCTTTGTGAAGAGAACACCATGGGATCTTTCATTTTAACCAACTAATGCCGGCAGATATGGGACTCCCAGTATAATATCCCCCAATCCACATTGCACACTTGGTCTGGTCTACATGTCATGCTCGTCCACTCATTATATTCGACTCTTACTCCCTCCCCTTGTTACAGGTCATTCTTTTGATGTATCTTGCACTTCTGTACTTTCTGCTCTTCAAATACCTTGAGCTCATCCTCTGAATCGGTAGCTGTGACCTCGACTACATACCAGCCTGGTGTTGGCTTGTTGGTTAGGGTTGGTGGCTTGGGATCCTGGGGTCCTGAGTTCAAGCCCCGTCAGCCACTGAATTAATACACCAGGGGGTTGACGCGGCCTGTCATCCTTCCGAGGTTGGTGAAATGAGTACCAGTGTGTACTGGTAGAGGGCCACTGCATCAGCGACACAGTCACGCTTCCAAGAAATGATAGCTACCCCGGTAGCTAAGCTGCCATGCGCAAGAATAAGAAGACAATCTCCTCATTGCTTCTCCTCTCCAATTTCCTCAATGCTCTCCTCATTCCATCACCCATTTTCTAATTGCTTCACCAATCTCCTCATTCCCTCACCCATCTCCTCATCCTCGTTGCTTCTATTCATTCATTTCCTCATTGCTTCTATTCTCCCATCCCTCACCATCTCCTCATTGCTTCTATTCTCCCATCCCTCACCATCTCCTCATTGCTTCTATTCTCCCATCCCTCACCATCTCCTCATTGCTTCTATTCTCCCATCCCTCACCATCTCCTCATTGCTTCTATTCTCCCATCCCTCACCATCTCCTCATTGCTTCTATTCTCCCATCCCTCACCATCTCCTCATTGCTTCCATTCTCCCATCCCTCACCATCTCCTCATTGCTCTGATTCTCTCATTACCTCACCCTCCCCTATCACCTAACCTCCTCCACTTGCCTTCTCTCAACACTTCACCCCTCTCCATCTTGCCCGTCATCCTTTTATTCTCTTTATTCATTCACTCCACTCTCATTCCATCACTCCTTCCTTCATTCTCATTATTTATTGATTGTAAGTGTAACATCTGGATTATATAATATAATATATTCCTGAAAGGACCGCATGATTTGGAGTAAATAAGTTCATTATGGGAGCATTCAGAAAGTAATGGTGAAGGATAACAGAACGAATACGACAAGGGTATTCGGTCGAGTGCATACCTCCGTCAGACAATGCCTGATCCACAAGAACATTTCGGGCCTAATACATTTTTGAGATATCATGCTATATATCGTTTTGGCCCTCTCTCTCAATGGTGAAGTCACTTAAAAAATTAACGAATTCTCGTATCTAGATCCGGATCTTCACCAAAATCGAATCACTTCATCCTTGTCACACACCCAACCTGTCCACCAAGTTTCATCCGAATCCATCCACAACTTTTTGAGATATCCTGCACACAAACAGACAGGGGTGAAAACATAACCTCCTTCCACCTTTGGAGGAGGAGGTAACAAATAACACTTGCATCATTTTTTTTTTTTACCAACTGTGACATGGCACCCGAAAACGCCAGCAATATCTAAAAACACGTTCTCCTTAAGTTGGGGGAGCAAAGTGATGGAAATTGAGATTTGAATCTTACAAGGGAAACATTCTGTGAAGACAGCCATGCCTTGCCTTTGTAGGTCAAAGATGGCTGCACAGCCGATTGGACACCTGCAAAGGAAGCTTTTACAACTTGCTTGAAGTGTTTAACACTACCTTTTTCATTTCAGGATGCAATGCTACCTTTCAAGAATGACTAGGTAGGTCTATATACAATAGGACATCGGTTTTTGATACCTCAACCACCAATGCGGTGGTGGCACAGTCATAGAGTTCTTCTTTATTTGGCCATTCTGTCATGCAACTGCATGATTCTTCAGTCATGAGACCACGTGACCGTTGTGTCACTCACACTTTCAGAGGGAGACAACACGGTGATATTCACTGTTGAAAACAGACTGTGTGAAATAGGAAGGAGCGATCATCGTCAGAGTTGGGGGGGGGGGGTATGGGGAAGGTCTCAATATATAAATCAATAGCCCCGGGTTTGCATTATCGGTAAGCTCCAGCAAAAACATCACCGTCACCTCTCCCTTCTGCCACATTTTTAATTTGCACCATTTTAGTGATGTGGTCGAGGTCTTCTTCTTCTGCTTGCGTATGGCAGCTTAGCTGCTGGGGTAGCTATCATTTCTTGGAAGCGCGACTGTGTCGCTGATGCAGTGCCCCTCTACCAGTACACACTGGTACTCATTTTGCTGACATCAGAAGGATGACAGGCTGAGTCAGCCCCCTGGTGTATTAATTCAGCGGCCAACCGGGCTTGAACTCAGGACCCTAGGATCCCAAGCCGCCACCCTAACCACTAAGCCAACACCAGGCTTTGAGGAGATGGTGATGCAATGAGTAGTGGGGTGAGGGAATGAGGAGATTGGTGAAGCAATTAGAAAATGGGTGACGGAATGAGGAAAGCATTGAGGAAATTGGAGAAGAGAAGCAATGAGGAGATGGTCTTCTTCTTCTTCTTCTTCTTCTTCTTCTTCTTCTTCTTCTTCTTCTTCTTCTTCTTCTTGCGTATGGCAGCTCAGCTGCCAGGGTAGTTATCACTTCTTGGAAGCGCGACTGTGTCGCTGATGCAGTGTCCCCCTTACCAGTACAATGGTACTCATTTCGCCGACCTCGGAAGGATGAAAGGTGGAGCCGACCCCCTGGTGTATTAATTCAGCGGCCAACGGGGCTTGAACTCAGGACCCTAGGATCCCAAGCCGATACCCTAACCACTAAGCCAACACCAGGCTTTGAGGAGATGGTGATGCAATGAGTAGTGGTGTGGGGGGATGACGAAAGGGGTGAAGCAATGAACAAATGGGAGTGGAGGGATGAGAACTGTAGAATTTTGAGTGGAGGAGGAGGTGGGTTGTTGATAAGCGTGACAGATAACAAACCTTTCTGTCTGATGCTCCACTACCCTGTGAAAGATGCCACCAGAGTGCGCCCGTGGATGTGTGAGATACAAAACACTCGGAACAGCAGTGTTTTGTGCCTCACTCATCGATGGGGGGAGGGGGGGAGTGGGGAGCTTTTTGTTTATTTTGAACCCCAGAGTTTGTGCTGAGAGGCCTTCTGGCAACTCTGCATGAAGTGCTGAGAAAAAACAAAAGAACTTGTAGACGGGCAATTCCTTCCTCTTCAATGCACGAGTCCATTTCATCAAACGTCTCACAAGTGATTAAAATAGCAATGGACTTGGGGTTTAGTTTTCCTGGAATTATCCTTCCAAGGGCAACGCACCCGACCATCGTGGTACCTCGACCTCGCCATGGGTACCAACACACACGTACTTCCCTTATCTCGGCTGAACACCCAGACATCCATCACAAATTCATATTATTAATGCCTTATTCATTGTATTTCGCATCTGTAAATAAACTGACAAGTTCCCATAACCTGATGTTTTGCAATATTCGAGAATTTAACCCCCGTTACCCCCTCGCAAGTCCATTACAAATTGGCACATTGCGACAATTTTGCACTCAAGATAGTTTGTTGACAGCTCAGATGTATTTAGAAAAACCTCCTTCAACGGTTGTTTAGCATGTTCGGTGCAGGAGGAGGATGGGGCGAAGGTGGTGTGGTTAAATGAGCGTGGTGCGGGGGGCTCTCGACATGGTAAAGTGATTCTCATCGACCGGGCCCCGCTCTGTTTGCAGAACACCAGCAGCATCAGCCGCCCGCCTGTTAAATCAGTGCATCTGTTCCCATCATTGTGATGTGCTATCGATTCGCCATTTGGAAAAAAAAACGCTCGAAAAAGTGAATGTGACATTCTGCGAATTGTGGTTCGTGACACGCACCCTCGAGTGACTGTGAAATTGTTGACATAATCATCGTATTGTACAATTCAGAGGTTGTCTCAAATTGACAGGTGTTTTTTGTTGTAAGATGTGTGTTTCTTTTGTTTATTGCTTTACTTGTTTATTTGTAAAATGGACAATGAGAATGATAATGTCAACATACAGTGCCTTCAGAAAGTATTCACACCTCTTGACTTTGGTCACATTTTGTTGTGTTAAAAGCCTGAATTCAAAATGGAATGAATTTAAATTTTTTTGTCACCATTCTACACAAAATACCCCATGATGACAAAGTGAAAACATGTTTTGAGAATTTTTTGCAAATTAATTTAAAATGAAAAGCTGAAATGTCTTGCATCAATAAGTATTCAGCCCCTTGAGTCAATACTTTGTAGAAATACATTTGGCAGCGAGTCAGCTTCGAGTCTTCTTGGGTATGTCTGTATCAGCTTTCCACATCTGGATTTGGAGATTTTCTCCCATTCTTCCTTGTAGATTTGATCAAGTTCTGTCAAGTTCGATAGGGGGCATCGCTGAACAGCAATCTTCAAGTCTTTCCACAGATTCTCAATGAGATTCAAGTCTGGGCTTTGGCGGGGCCACTCAAGGACTTTCACGTTCTTGTTCTGAAGCCATTCCAGTATTGCTTTGGCTGTATGCTTGGTGTCATTGTCCTGTTGGAACATTAATCTTTGCCACAGTCTCAGGTCTCTTGCCCTCTGAACTAGGTTCTCCTCAAGGATTTGCCTGTACTTTGCTCCATTCCTTGTTCACTCGATCCTTCAAGGCTCCCAGTCCCTGCTGCTGAAAAGCAGGGAAGGATCAGGGAAAAGTCCCTGATCCTTCTGGAGAGACATCATGAGCGTGAGCTTTGTCAAGATTGACAGACATGTTCCAAGTGTTGGACCAGCTTGTGATTTTATCCAAATCTGCAAAGAGTGAAGAGACTGCTGCTTGTCGATTCGAGGGACGACAGATGGTATGGTAGAGGGTGGAGTCATCAGCAAAGAGATAAAGAGGATTTTCCAGAGAGTCGGAGAGATCAATGGGTTTTTGGTCACCTCCCTGACCACAGTCCTTCTTGCCCGGTTGCTCAGTTTGGTGGTGCTCTGTACTCAGCTCACTGTGCTCTGAGGAACTTTCAACACTCAAGAAATTATCTTATACCCTTCCCCAGATCTATGCCTCCTCACAATTCTATCTTGAAGTTCTCTGGATAGTTCCTTGGAGTTCATGGTAGAGTTTCTGCTCAGACATGCACTGTCAACT
>NC_140972.1:63672213-63674713 GCF_056783735.1 Eptatretus burgeri | reverse complement strand
GGAAGAGAAGATAATTTTGCAGTAAATTGTGGCTCAGTTGTCAAATGGAAATCATGTGTTAAAGTACTTTGGTTCATGAATTTATTGTATTCCTGGAATTGAAATGGCATAAAATAACATCAGCAAAACATATGACACTGCAGGTCAAATATCAGTAATACAGATGAAACTGAATGTAATGTCGAAGTGGATTCTTCTTGAATGCTGGAGTCTGACTGAGAGTGCATGTGGTTCGTGTGCAATGTCCAAGAGACAATGTCGCTTCCTCCCGTGAGAAACATTGTAATCTCTTCAGCCATTATTGTGCGAGTCTCTTCTTCTTTAATTGCCACAATTAATTCCCACGTTCTTTTGGGGGTTGTTCACCGAATCAGATTTGTCAGGTCAGGCCATATCAAATCTGTGACTTGTGACAGGTGTCATGTAAACCTGTACTAACCTGTTCCATGGTCAGGTTGTCAGCGACTAAACCGTCTCCCCCACCAGGTTTCCTGGTGAGGAGGGTGTTTGGATATGGACACCCAGCAGGATTAAAAACAAAACCTGTCAAAGGGCAGAGGAGCTCCTTGTGAGCCAACGGCCATCCATATCTAGTGCCCAACTGTGTCTGCGGACGTCCTCCTGCAGTTGGGTTACTTCTTATTAGGTTGGTGGCAGGATTTGCACTCTGGCCACCGTAAAATCCTTCATTCCACAAAACATTGTCGAAACATAAAAAAATCTGAAAACCCACTCCGTGGGAGTACCTCCTATGCAGCTTCCCTTCACAGGGCAGCTCACTGGATTACGGGATTGGGGCAAAGCCTTCGGAACCCCCAAACTTTGATGATAGGAGGGAAACCATGGGGTAATATTCCCGGGTCAGATTGCGGTAGAGTGTGTCGGAGTGGTGCTAAGGGGGTGTCATCCACCAGACGGCGGTCTCCTTGGGTTACCTTAAGGTGGTCCCTTCAGGTGGGTGTCTGGAATGTCCTTTCCCAAAGGGAAGATGATCACCTGTCTCTGTTATCATCTGAGCTCAAGCATTTGGATATCAGCATTGTAGCACTCTCTGAGGTTTGGAGACCGGATTGCGGCAAGATCATGGCGGGTGGTTACACCTACTATTGGTCTGGTCGCTCTGATGGTTACGATGCCCAAGGAGTTTCTGTAGCTGTGTCCAATAAGCTGACTCCAATGATATGAGGTAACACTGGTCAACGAGCGTAGTGTTACGGCTGTGGAAATTTGCAGAACACCATAAAGGTCCTCAGATCAGTTATGCCACTAAGTTTATGTTCAGAATAGGTTTCTCCACCGTTGTTTAAAGGGAATTCTTCGTGTTCACCGGACTGTGACCCTTTGAGGTAGGTTTTTCTTTCTCTATCGTTATTTTGAACCGACATATCTCACCCACCATTACAACAAACCACAACGCCAACAACACAACCACCACCAACTACGCCACAACGCCAACCACGCTACGCTCGCCACAACAACACCACCACCATTTAACCATCTTCGCCACTACGCCAGCTTGCAATCGCCATCCTCCACAGACCACGCTATGACCCTATCCGCGTTCAAAAGGGGTCCGAGAACGTGGGCGTAAAAGAACGAGGAAAAGAAACCTCCAATGGTGCGTGTGGGTTTCTCCCGCCTTTTTTTCTCCGAGGCTGGTGTGACGAGAAGGGCGAGGCGGCTCGCTCGCGATTGGTGGATACGAGGAGTGAGGCGGTCGGAGTTGAGAAACGCCCCTTTTCGAGAAACTTCTGGGGGATGGCCAGACGGAGGCCCCTGGAGTACTGGTGGAAAGTGGATGGAGCGACGCGCTGCTCTGGCACATGCTTCCATACCTGACCTGACCTCACCGAAGCTTGGCCGAAGTCATTTATGAACTGGCTTGCCAGGCCAGGCCTGACATTCCACTCAGGTTAGGGCAGGAATTTGTAATTTGTTAATTGTGCTGGCGATAGCTCGCTTACTCTTCGCGAAGGACATGGTTGGTGGAATATTCAACGACCACCAAGTAATGTTATGAGATGACATACCCTGCTTAATGTCCATTTTATGGACAGCACACTTGGTGATGTAATGCCCTGCCTGTATTGCACCAATCTTACCGTTTATAATTTGGTCAGGAATCAAACCCAGACGAGCCAGCTCAAGGACACATGCACTCCCTCTGCACCATCCTGCGAGACGACACCAAATCCTGTCTTAATACCACCAGTTGTCAGCAGCATAATCTTAAAGACTATGTTCAAACCAAAAAATACGGTCATTTTGCAAATGTAATATATGTGGGTGGTTTTCATGGAAAAGCTTCATGCCAGATTCGGATTTGGTTCACAGAACAATTTACTCGATGGCTGCATTCTCAAAAATCTTCCCAACACAATTTCTCAGCCTTTCTTCCTATTTCCAATTTATTTCTACTTTTGCTTCTTTCTTTCCTTGCCCAAGGCCACTAAAATCCTTCAACGTCCCCTGTCAAATATTGGAACAATGTGGCCCCTCC
>NC_140972.1:63644713-63669713 GCF_056783735.1 Eptatretus burgeri | reverse complement strand
TATATATATATATATATATATATATATATATATATATATATATATATATATATATATATATATTTTGAGAGATATAATATATATGTAAATTGAGAGAGATATAATTTATATGTAAATTGAGAGAGATATAATATATAATGTATTTTTTTTTCTCTAAATAAATCGAAATTAGTGATTTTTTTTCATAAATATGTATATATATATATATATATATATATATATATATATATATATATATATATTCATATACGTATACTGTACATGTACATGCATATATATTGTTGTGGATTCTCACTCGCCGGCGTGCGAAAGACTACGTTTAACCAGTCGCGGCCGCTTTGCCCACCGAACGGACAAGCAAGTCGCGGCTTTCCGGATCAACGACGAAAACCAGCCACAGGTGTGCGTTAAGCTCACCACAACCTTGTCCGTATTTTACCCCCGCGTTGCAGGGTCCGATCGCCGAATCTTCGCTTGACCTAATTACTCGCGCGGGTAGATTACCGAGAGATTGTACCTCAACGGGGCCGCTTGGAAACGAGCCGCTTCAGCAGCTCGCTTCCTTTTGGGATAACTGAGTAGGGTATTATTGCGCAGCCCCGTTGGACCCGATCACTTTATCGGCTATTTAACAACCAACTATATTCCGAGTGCAATATGGCAGTTCAATTAGGGAAAGGACGCAACGAATGGGTTAACATTTGAACAAGCATATCTGTTTACAAAGCACACGTATACAGCGATTCAATCATGCAGGTATGCAATTATGCAAGGCCGAACATGCACACAAGTATACAACCAACAAAAGCAATGCAAAAGAGCTACTACTGTCTATCTATTATGTACACACTTATCAGTTTTACTTACGGACATGGCGCCACAACGTTCATTGAAAGGCAACAAAGAGAAAACCCCAGGAAAGACAATGGGAAGACTGGACCTCTTGGGTCTTTATTTCACGGAGCTGTGATGACTGCAGAAGCTCTGCGAGGCCGGGCTGGTTACCTTCACCTTCGAGGTGCCTCGCTGGGGCGACCCGCGACGTCCCGTCCCCACGGCAGCTGTCGTGACCGCGGTCCGGCCCAGGCCCCGTCCGACGGCCTGGTGATTCGGGCCCAGCCGGCAACGCCTCAGAGGAATGAACGGGTCTTTTGCTCTTTCAGAGTTGATGCTCTCTTGAAGAGCCCGTCCGTCCCTCAGCGTTGTTCAGACTGTCCCAATGCCCGATCACCGCGGACCGTTTGATGCTGGCTGGCGTCCTCTCTCCGGCAATCCCCACGTCCCTCACACGGACGCGCAGTTTTGCGTGGCACGGCTGGCCTGCTGTGCTCCCAGCTCCATCTCCTTGGCGAAACCAGACCTTCCACTGCCCTCCACTGGACTCGAACCTTGCTCTTCACACCACACCAAACCCCGACCAACTGCCCTGCACTGGCGCTCTGCGCGCCTTTTTATAGGGTTCGTGAGGCGAGGTTTGATCTCCGCTCTTTCCCCTCTGACCCCACTGGCTCCACCCCTCTTGATCTCCTGATCCGAATTCTGAGGCGAAGCTTGGAGCGAGCGGACGTGGTAGAAATCACCGTCACTGGCGCCCACAAAGGAGAGCGGACGTTGTGGAGATCACCGGCCCTGAAGGGAGGAAACCCCTGCGTTTGTCTGCAGCGATCTTGCCGTGGTCGGCGCAAAGATTGCGGCGCCCGCGGAGTTGAAGGTGAAGCGATGTTGTTTCGTTGTTGGGTATTGGGGGAGATGTGGTGAAGGAGATGGTGGCTGTGGGTGGCGTTGTGGAGAAGGTGGTTGTGTGAGGGCGGTTGTGGAGAGCGATGTTGGTGGTGGAGGTGGTTGTTCTGAAGCAGTTGGTCAGAGCGATGTTGGTGGTGGAGGTGGTTGTGAAGCGGTTGGTCTAAAATAACGAAAAAAAATAAAAAAATGACCGTTTTTACAGCCATTTTTCCCTGCTGTGCAGGGGTTTGGCTTTTTCTTGGGGCAATGTTTTATGGCCGGATGCCCTTCCTGACGCCAACCCTGGTTGCCTCTTACGACACACAGGAATATGGTACACCTATTCTAACCGGGGCATGCACCGGGACCAGTACACTGGTACTCATTTCGCCGACCTCGGAAGGATGACAGGCTGAGTCAACCCCCTGGTGTTAATTCAGCAGCCAACGGGGCTTGAACTCAGGACCCTGGGATCCCAAGCCGCCACCCTAACCACTAAGCCAACACCAGGCTTCTAAAATAACGAAAGCAAAAGAATAACGGCTAACTCAAAGATCACAGCCCTGATCACACGAATAAACCCGCGAAACATCGGTGGGGAAATCTATCTGAACACAGGCTTATCGACATAACTGATCTAAGGACCTATATGGTGCTCTGCGAATTTCCACAGCCATAACAATATATATATATATATATATATATATATATATATATATATATATATATATATATATATATATATATATATATATATATATATATATTGTTGTGGTTACCAAATTCGCAAACCACCATTCAGGTCCCTTAGGTGAGATATCTCGGTAAGTATATGTGTAGTTAGGCCCAAACCCGTTGTCTAGAGGGAATAAATGTCATTCATGCGTGCTGCGACTCTTCAGGATAGCCGTTTTTCTTTTACTATCTTTATTTTGGACCAACCGCCATGATTACCACCGCCAACAACGTCTCAACAGTCGTCACAACATCAACCGCCCACCACAACGCCGCTTCACCACAACAGCCACGACTTTTACCGTCACACCTCGCAACCGTCGCATCGCCACCGTTCTTGCGCCGCTTGTGGGTACCGGTATTGGACTCGTGCAGGGCGCGCGCCGAACAGCGTGTACAAAACCACGGACTTTCCGCTCCAAAAACGGATCAAAAACGACTCACGCCCACTTTTGTTCCGTCCAATCGGTGAGCAAGGGGCGATTTGGCCCCGCCTCCAGGGCGTTGGAGGGCGGTCGCTATATGCAAATTCATGGATCAAAATGCATTCACGCCCACTTTTTCTCGGGCCAATGGGGAGCGAGGTGAAAGGTCGAAGGCAGGGGGTCAAAGGCGAAGCCACGGGGCTTATATAGGCGGGGGCGTTCGTCAGAAAAGTGTCGTCGTGTGTGCGTTGGAAGGAGTTCGCAGGAGGAAGAGTTCGGAGTTGGAGTCGGAGCGAAGAGGACGGAGCTGTGGAGAGGCGGCGGCGGCGAAGGCAGACGAGGGGGTGCTCGCGTCGGTGCCGGGAGCTGCACACCAGGGAGGCCGACGGCGCGACCTGGTCGAGGTGGAGACGCTCGTCGCGGGACCCGAGACAGAGTAAAAATCCTCCTTTCCCCGAGCATCAGCAACCCCCTCCTGCTTCCCCCCGCGCTGAGATAGTGCGACCAAGGGGGCCCCCTTCCCACCCCCTACCAGACACTGTCCGCGAGGCCCGCGGAGTTGAGGCACCACCGCCGCTCCGCGTCTCATCACCAGACGGGTAGGCCCGACACGGTCTCGGCCCCAGGCCCGCCTACCCCCTCATCCTGGAGGGTGGTTCTCTTTTCTTTTGCTTTGGGAATGTGTGTTGTCGGCGCCGTCTGTGAAGTAAAATTGTATAAGTGTTGCCGTGTGCTCGCGTAATCGGTATTAGATCTGCATTGTCGCATTTGCTTTTTGTCTTCTTCTTTTCTATGTGCTTTTGGTGGAATTGTATATGTGTGCTTTCCGTTCATCGCGAATAAATGTGCTTTATGTTGAACTGTTTCCCGCTTCGCTTCGTCATTTCTTTCATTGAATCCTCATCTTGCTTCACGTAAAGGGTTGGTAGTGGGCTGAATACGCCCGATAATTAAGCGAACCGTCGAGGCCGACGATAACACCGCTCGGTTATCCCGATAGTACGGAACGGGTCGCTTAAGTGGCCCGTGTCCGAAGTCGACCTGCGGCGAGGTGCGATCGCCCGGTCTACCCTCCGTGTGGGTACTTAGGTAGGTCGAATTTGGCGAGCAACCCCATCCCACGCGGGGGCCGATTGGCTCGATCGCGGTGAGACCGAAAGGTCCACCCGTGACTGGTTCCCGGCGTTAGTCCGAGAGGGTCACGACTGGATTGTCCGTCCGGTGGGCGACGTGCCGCGATTCGAGTTACGTGGCCGTCAGCACGCCGGCGGGCGCGAATCCGTGACACTGGTGTCAGGTCGTGCGATACAAATCCATCGCCCTCCTCGCGGCACTGGTATTGGAGAACGGGACAACGGGCTCTCCTGTCTCCAGCGAAATTCACGGGAATCGGTCCAGGGGTGAGACGAGCGACCCCCGATTCCCTCCAAATTACGAGCGAGCTAAATTAACCCTTTAAGAGAAGCAAGATGGCGTTTCAAGGCAAGCGGGAGCCGGGGGTATTAGGTATTTGTCGTCATGTAGGATCCATGGCCCAGGTCGGTTCTTTTTATAATTATAACCCCACCACTAACTCTGGTCAGTGGGAGCGGCTTGAGCACGAACTTTGCCGGCAAACAGAGTCGCACAATGGCAGCACGGAGCGGACTGATATTAATGGCACAGCACGAGGCGTGAGCTCCCAGTCACCGGTTCAAGGCACGTGGTCACGGCATGTGCCATGGCAGGCGTGGCAGGATGACTATGCGAGCATTGGCAGGCTTCAGGCACAATCGGGGGATGTCTTGGAAAAGGTGAAGCATTATGAAGAATATATCGAGGAGGTGCAACGTGGAGTGGACGAGTCACAACGGCACGCAGATGTGCTTCAGAAAAATTACGTGTACGGGGGGACACAGTGATTGGACGATTTACTGGAACGAATTCGGTGGCAAAAACATGACTTGGCCAATAGAGTCGACAAATTACGTGGGAAAAAGAATTTGGTAGTGTTTTATACCCGTCAGTTGGAATATGCGAAGAGCAAACTGAACAAAAGAATAGAGGAACAGCAGATTGGTATCTCCCAGGAAAGGAAATAATGGGAGGAAGAATGGAAAACCGAGCTCGAAAAGAAACAAAAGGAGCACGACTTGGAAGTAAAACAATTAATGGAAAAATTATTGGAGCAAGCAAGGCGGTTCAAAGAACTGGAGGAGAGAGTGAGGGAAATACTGTTGGAAGAGAAAAAATGTGAACACGATGGGGAGTTGGAACAATTGAAGGAAGAGATAAGAACAGGCAATCAGGAAAGAGAAAGCCTAGAATGGAAGATAAAAAGAGGAGAGAGACAGCTCGAGGAAAGGTCGGAGGAATTGCTGGAAAAGTCAGAACAGTTCGAAGAACTGCAGGGAGAATTGAGGGAGGAAGGAGAAAGGAAAACAAAGCTCGAAAAGGAAAAACGCGAACAAGATGGAGAATTGGAACTACTGAAGAGAGAGGTAAGGGCAAGCCAGTTTAAAAGAGAAATCCTGGAAGGGGAGATAAGAATGGGAAAGGAATGGCAGAAAAAACTAAATGAATACAGTAAAAAAAGGGACGAATTGAGGAGGGAAGCGGTGGAAAAAAGAGATGAAATGAGTGAAGAAGCACGCAAATTGAGAAAGGAATTGGAAACAAAAACTTCTGAGATACTGAAACACGAAAACAAAGAAAGAGGATTACAAGACGAACTGAGGATGTTAAAAGAGGAAAGGAAGAGAACAGAGAATGAAACGTTAAGGAACCACACTGAGCAGATTGAACAATTCGAAGCCAAAGCAAAGTCGGAGTGTGCGGAGATGAGAAAGGAATTGGAAAAGAAAGCTTCTGAGTTACAGAAACACCAAAACAAAGAGAGGGAACAACAAAACGAGTTGAGGATGGTGAGAGAAGAAAGAACGACAACAGAGAATGAAACGTTAAGGAACCACACTGTACAGATCGAACAGCTGGAAGCGAAGGCCAGATTAAAGAATGAGGAACAAGAAAGAGTACTGAAAGAACAAGGAATGAGACAGGAGAAGGAAATCAGCCAACTGAAGGAAACCACGAGATTGCAGAATGAGATGCAAAAAAGAGTAATGAAGGAAGAACAAATAAGACAGGAGAAGGAAGTCAGCCAACTGAAAGAAATAACGAGATTGCAGAATGAGGAACAAGAAAGAGTACTGAAAGAACAAGGAATGAGACAGGAGAAAGAAATCCATCAATTAAAGGAAACTATGAGATTGCAGAACGAGGAACAAGAGAGACAGTGGAATAAAAAACTGAAAGAGTATGAATTTGAAACTGAACGACAAAAGAAAAAAAATAGGTTGGAATACGAGGAGAAGTTGAAGGAGCAAGGAATGAAGCAGGAAGGAGAAATCAGGAGATTGAAGGATACAAGGAGATTGGAGAGGGAAGAACGAGAGGAACAATGGAATAGAAAACAAAAAGAACATGAATCTGAGATTGACCAATTGAAAGAAAAGCTGAGGCTGGAGTACGAGGAGATAGACAAAGAACAGCGAATGAAACACAGGAAGGAAATGAGCCAATTGAAAGAAACAATGAGATTGGAAAACAAAGAGCAGGAGGCACAGTGGGAGAGAAAACAACAACTATATGAGTGTGAAATTGAACAACTAAAACGGAGAGCGAGACTGGAGTCAACGGAGATTGAGGAGCTCCGGAGGGAGAACGAACAGCTAATGGGGCTCAGAGAGAAAGAACGACTCAGATGGGAAGGAAAAAGGAACCAGGAAGAGACAGAAATAAGGAACAAGGAGAGAAAATGTATAGAGACACGTGAGACAAGAGACGAGGTGAAAGGAATTGCGAGGGAGAGAAGAGAACAATTAAGACGGAAAGCAAGGATGAGGTACGCGGAGATCGGGAAAGAGCAAGGAGTGAAAAACAGGGAAGGACGGGAGCGACTGAAGGAGAAAGCAAGGTTGACCGACATAAAGATAAGGGAAAGACGCCAGAAAGAAGCAGAGACCAATAGACAAGAGGAGACGACAGAAAGAATAAAATGTATAGAGACACGGGAGATAGAGGGTGAATTGGACAAGATAAGTGACGCACACACACACACAGAGGTAGTGGAGGACCATGAGGGGGAGCTGGTGGACTGGGTGGAGGCCCGGTGCGAGCACCTGGTTGGCCTCCTCCAGGAACGAGGGGAGGGAGTATGCCCCCTTGAGGCGAGTCACGACCAGGTGAGTTCGGTCGTGTTTTGCGAGGTTGAAGGGACGGGTGCTGTGGACAGGTGCACGGAGAGCTTGGGGGGTATAGAGGCCCCGGAGACCCTTGTGGGGACACGAATCCCCAGTGTGGTTGTCCCTGTGTGTGTGGTGCAAGGTGTGAGTGCGTCCCCGTGTGTGGAAGCGACCCCGTGTGTGAGTGGTGTGGTGGCGATGATGCCGGAGTACGTGCTTCCCAGCACGCCGTGTGTGGATGAGGCACGGTGTATGAGTGAGGCACCGCGGTTGAGTTCCCCCGCGTGTGTGAGTGAGGGACGGTGTGTGGATGAGGCACCGCGGGTGAGTGCCCCCGTGTGTGTGGGTGAGGCACCGTGTGTGAGTGAGGCCGTGTGTGTGGATGAAACGGCCAGTGTGGATGAGGCACCGCGGTTGAGTTCCCCCGCGTGTATCAGTGAGGCACCGCGGGTGAGTTCCCCCGCGTGTGTGAGTGAGGCACGAGTGAATGGAGCATCACGCGTGAGTGAACGGCCGAATGCAAGGGAGACCGTGTGTGTGAGAGAGCGGTATGTGAGGGAGATGTCGGTTGGCATGCGGGAGCACGCAGCCGCGTCTCCCGGTGTGAATGTAATGGTGTGGAGTGTGAGCGTCGTAACACGCAGGTGTGCGTGGGTTGAATGGCGACGACGAAGACGATAGAGGAAAGAAAGCCGAGCAGCGGCTGTAGTTGTTTCGGGGACCGTGCCGGGTTCACCCAGCAGTGAGCACGCGGTCCGTGCTGTGCAACGCACGAGGCCACCACGTGCTCGCTTGCGAGAATGAAGTCCCGGTCCGGAAACGCACGCGGTGGATTTTCCGATCCCGCGGACGGACAAAGTTTAGGCAGGATTACGGATTTGGACCGGACGGGTTCTCCACGCGATCGTGTGTGTTAAGCTCCAACGGGCAAAGCACATGTGTTCGCGTGGGGAACCCCTCGAGACGTGGGGCTTGTGTTTTTTTTTTTTATGCGCACGGTGACGCCATGGCTGCACGTGGGGTTGGAATCCGGCAGGAGGGGTATCCCTGCCGGATGGTACCGTCCAAGGAGGGACGAGGAACACGTGCAGCTGCATGACGTCACGGGCAGGGGCGCGAGCTGCGAGTTGCCGCGCAGGTGCTGCGCATGGGGAAAGAAAAAAAAAAAAAGGAAAAGCAAGCCTCACTTTCGGGTGCACAGGATTCCTGGGCAAGGGGTGGAAGACCCCCTTACCTGGGCACAGGATGGAAACTAGTTAGGGGGAAGGGTTAGCTTAGCTAGACCGACTTCATGGGGCAGGGGTAAGTCCTCATGGAGTCCGTGGAATGGATTAGTTAGAGGGATGATAGCGAGATTTAGGTTGGGAAATAAAATGATTTATTTGGAGACAGTGACAGACTAGTGAGTGTGTAGAGGGGATGTAGTTTAGCTACGTAGTGTTAAAAGGAACATGCTATAGTTTAAGGGACGACGTGGGAGCACGAGTTAGTTAGGGGATGTAGTTAGGAGTATGGCAGAGTTCAGTGGTGAGTGTATTGAAGAGTTCTGGGTTGTGAGGTGAGTACATTTGCTTGGTGAATGAGTGAGGCCAGCGGGTCTGTGTGAGTGGAGTGAATGGGGAATGCATGGTGCGATGAGTGATTGGGGGGAGGAGTGACTCCCGCCCAAGGGACCCCGGGGTCAGTATAAAGTGAGTTAGTGGGTTAGTCAAATTGAAAAATGGAGGTCGTTTTGTTGTTGGTGGGAGTGTAGGCTCGAAACCCGTTTGGAGGGGTGCAGGAGCCCTGTTGACGGGCTTGGGAGCGTGGCTGCGAAAGGTGAGTATCGCTGAGTGGGTACCCCAGGCACCAGGCTAGTCGGCCGTGGTAGGCCAAGGGCCCATGGGGGGCCGGGATAGCGTAGTGGGCACGGGTGCGCCTGCTTGGTGCGGGGGCCCGGGGCGCCATTAGCCGCGTGGGCAGTGTTGTGGGCAAGGGTGACCCTCGGAAAGGGGCCTGGGAAGCCAGCCTGCCACGTGTGCATTTCAGGGGAGGTGCCATGGGGGGCACTCCCCGGTGTTTAGGGAGCTGGTAGGCTCGGAGGCAGTGTAGTGCCCGGGGGTGCCATAGCGGGAGATTCGGCAGAGGGTCGTGCCTGCCAAAGGGAGCCACGTGTCCCAGCCAGGAGACCGTGTGAGGGCACGGAGAGAAAATTGGGGGGCGAGGCCCGAAATTGTGAGGACACCAACACAGGCGACGGGAATCTGGGTTGTTAGAACCAATAGTTTAAGCGAGAGGCGCTTGTTGAAAGCCCCGGGGTAGTTTAACAGTTAAATGGTTAGGGTAGATTAGGAGATGTACCCCTCCGCACCATCCATCCCCTCGCTCTCGTTGTGGGCCGCTGGACCCACTTTGGGTTAGATCGCCGAACTATGGGGAGGCCATCCTGAGGCTTCGTTGGGCCTCGGCACAGGACGCTAGCTCTCCCTTATTCCCCTCCGGGAAGGGAACGTAGGGGTTGGGAGTAGGCTAGGTGACAGGATAGGTTAGCCGAACAAAGACGATAAAGGGGGTTAGGGGACGATTTATAGTGGGGGAGTAAAAATAAAAACAACAAAAAAATAAGTTGGGGCTAAATTGGGGTTTGACAAATTAAGGGAGTGGGTATGTACAGTGACAGGCAAAGGCGATAGGTTGAGAGGGAGACAGGTAGGTAGGTCCGAGCCCGCCTTCCGAGTGGCCAGCACCACCGCACTCCCTCCACCAACCTCCACTGAACGGCAAAGGCCGGCCCACTTCATCTGCAGCTGCTGTGCTGCAAGGCCTGTGCCGGCCGGATCGTCTGCAGCTGTTTTCTTCAAGGCCTGTGCCGGCCAGTTCATCTGCCGGCTGTGTTTGCCTGCAGCGGCCTTCTTCTGCGGGCTGTGTTTGCCTGCTGCCTTTGCCATGCCATGCCCACTGCCCAGGTTCACCAGCCCCGTTCAATTTTTGCTTTGCCCCCCCCCCCCCTGTTCATTGCCATGTGCGCCAGGATCAAGGCAACAGTTTGCAAGCTGCAAGAACTGCCCCGTTGGCAGCTACAACACGGGCCTGCAGTGGCGGCCCGTGCACCGTGTTTGTGTCCATCCATCTATTCATTGTGTTCATTGCGTGTGCCACTTGAGCTGGCACGGAGACTACGTTTGTGCAGCCCGTGCACCGTTGTGGTTCACTGCGTTCAGTTCAAAAGGGAAGGCCTTGGACTGCGTGTGAGCAGCCAGCCACGTTCCCTGTCACCTGCATTGTTTTGAGCCAGAGACTGCATGCGAGCAGCCTGGCTCCCTGCTAACTGCTTTCTTTTTGCAGAGCTCATTGATCCTGGGCCATGGTTTAGTGTAGAATTTGTAAGTTAAGGTTACGATGTACTGTAAATATGAGTGCGCCCCCGGCATGTCTGTCCTAGCGCCGGCAATTTTATTTAAGTCGTCCGTGTGAGTGAGTTTGTTTAGGTAGTTACGCAGCCCTCAGGTTATTTATTTTGGGGACACGAATACCATGAATGTCGCACTCAGGGATCCGTAGGTAAAATGTACTAGGGGAAAACTACACATGATGGCACACGAAAATTTGACGACTCGGGACGAGTCTGTAAAAAGGGGAGGGGGTCGTGTTGTGGTTACCAAATTCGCAAACCACCATTCAGGTCCCTTAGGTGAGATATCTCGGTAAGTGTATGTGTAGTTAGGCCCAAACCCATTGTCTAGAGGGACTAAATGTCATTCATGCGTGCTGCGACTCTTCAGGATAGCCGTTTTTCTTTTACTATCTTTATTTTGGACCAACCGCCATGATTACCACCGCCAACCACGTCTCAACAGTCGTAAAAACATCAACCACCCACCACAACGCCGCTTCACCACAACAGCCACGACTTTTACCGTCACACCTCGCAACCGTCGCATCGCCACCGTTCTTGCGCCGCTTGTGGGTACCGGTATTGGACTCGTGCAGGGCGCGCGCCGAACAGCGTGTACAAAACCACGGACTTTCCGCTCCAAAAACGGATCAAAAACGACTCACGCCCACTTTTGTTCCGTCCAATCGGTGAGCAAGGGGCGATTTGGCCCCGCCTCCAGGGCGTTGGAGGGCGGTCGCTATATGCAAATTCATGGATCAAAATGCATTCACGCCCACTTTTTCTCGGGCCAATGGGGAGCGAGGTGAAAGGTCAAAGGGAGGGGGTCAAAGGCGAAGTTACGGGGGGATAAAAGGACGGTGTTCGTCAGTCAGGGGAGTGAAGAGAGGAGAGTCCAAAGAAGAGTCCAGAGTAGGAGAGTCCAAAGAAGAGTCGGAAAGCCAAGAAGGAGGAGGGTTCAACGAAGAGTCGGAGAGTCGAGTCGAGTGGAGGGTCGGAGAGTCCAGAGTCGGAGAGTCCAGAGGCGGAGAGTAGGAGAGTCGGAAGCAGAGGGTCAAGACTTCGCGGGCGGTGGAGCTGCTCGTCGTGTGCGGAACGGAGGGGACGGAGCTGTGGAGAGGCGGCGGCGGCGAAGGCAGACGAGGGGGTGCTCGCGTCGGTGCCGGGAGCTGCACACCAGGGAGGCCGATGGCGCGACCTGGTCGAGGTGGAGACGCTCGTCGCGGGACCCGAGACAGAGTAAAAATCCTCCTTTCCCCGAGCATCAGCAACCCCCTCCTGTTTCCCCCCCGCGCTGAGATAGTGCGACCAAGGGGGCCCCCTTCCCACCCCCTACCAGACACTGTCCGCGAGGCCCGCGGAGTTGAGGCACCACCGCCGCTCCGCGTCTCATCACCAGACGGGTAGGCCCGACACGGTCTCGGCCCCAGGCCCGCCTACCCCTCATCCTGGAGGGTGGTTCTCTTTTCTTTTGCTTTGGGAATGTGTGTTGTCGGCGCCGTCTGTGAAGTAAAATTGTATAAGTGTTGCCGTGTGCTCGCGTAATCGGTATTAGATCTGCATTGTGTTTTCGCTTTTATATTTGCTTTTGTGTAAATGGAATTGTGTCTTTTCTATGTGCTTTTGGTGGAATTGTATATGTCTGCTTTCCATTCATCGCGAATAAATGTGCTTTATGTTGAACTGTTTCCCGCTTCGCTTCGTCATTTCTTTCATTGAATCCTCATCTTGCTTCACGTAAAGGGTTGGTAGTGGGCTGAATACGCCCGATAATTAATCGAACCGTCGAGGCCGACGATAACACCGCTCGGTTATCCCGATAGTACGGAACGGGTCGCTTAAGTGGCCCGTGTCCGAAGTCGACCTGCGGCGAGGTGCGATCGCCCGGTCTACCCTCCGTGTGGGTACTTAGGTAGGTCGAATTTGGCGAGCAACCCCATCCCACGCGGGGGCCGATTGGCTCGATCGCGGTGAGACCGAAAGGTCCACCCGTGACTGGTTCCCGGCGTTAGTCCGAGAGGGTCACGACTGGATTGTCCGTCCGGTGGGCGACGTGCCGCGATTCGAGTTACGTGGCCGTCAGCACGCCGGCGGGCGCGAATCCGCGACAATATATATATATATATATATATTTGTGTGTGTGCATATATACATGGATATATTTTCGAGGTCCATCGAAAAAGTAACGCGACTGACTTCACAGAAATTTTACTCCAAAATTTTTTTTTAAATCACAGCTTATCCCCTTCAATATAGTTTCTCTCCAGTCACACACTTGTCTATCCTCTTCTTCCACACTTCAATGCACCTCCGGAAGACTTCTTCTGGAATCCTCCGGTGCTCCATCATCACGGCCCTTTTGATGGCCTCCACATCAGGAAATCGGCTCCCCTTTGTGCTGTGTCACGTGATTGGGTTTTCGTATATCATGCCTCGCCTGCTAGGGGTGGCAGGAGTGTACTTCTGGTCGCGCAATAAAGCGGAGTTGATGCTGGCGCGCGTGCTTCTTGCGTCCCACGTACACTCTAGTTGGCTGACGAGGATGGATAAATACGGACTTGTGCCCGTTTTCGACGGAGACGACTTCGAATTGTTTTCAGAACAATTGGAATGCTATTTCCATGCGAACGATGTGGTCGACGAGAGCAAACAGAAGTCGATCTTGCTCGCTTCGCTTTCGCCGGAGCATTATCGGCTACTGGGTGATTTAGTGGCACCGAACAGGCCCCGGGATGACGAGCTGTCGTTTCGGGACATTCTGCAGAAGATGAAAGCACACATGGTGCCGGAAAAGTCATTACAGCTCGCTCGATTCCAGTTCGATCGCCTCTCGAAAGGAGCAGAGGAGCGCGTCGCTGATTTTGTGGCGCGGATTAAGCATTCTTCCGTGGCCTGCAAGTTCACGGCGGGGGAGCGTCCAGCGCGGCTCAGAGATCGTTTTATTGCTGGTTTACGAGATGCGAAGATGGTTTCAGCGGTTTTACGGCTGAAGGGTGAAGCCATTACATTCGACTCGGCAGTCAGCGCGGCTACAGCGGTCGAGCAGACTCGCGGAGATGTTCGAGCCATCACCGGCCACGCGGGGTCGCGGGCACCCCGGGACGCGCACACGACCTTCGATGCGGGTCGGACGTCGCCGCGCGGCAGCGCGTGCGGCGGGGTGACCCCGCGGACATGCTTGGGATGTGGAGGTCGACACCTGCGCCGTGCATGCCCGTGTAAAGGCAACGTGTGTTTGAATTGTCACAAGGTGGGTCATTTGGCGCGTGTGTGCCGTGGGGCGCCGGCCACCGTTAAGGTCATGGACGGCGATGTGCGAGGCGACTCGGGGCGGAACCAGCGGCCGTTGATGGACCTGTTTTCAATTGGCCCGGCGACGGCGCGCCCGATGACGGTGGAAGTCGAAGTGAACAAAACGCCGATCACGTTCCAGGTCGATACGGGAGCAGCGGTGTCGCTCATCGGCGAACAGACCGCGCGTAGACTCAATGGCCTGAAGCTTATCAGGTCCAACCTCATGCTGTTCACGTACACCCGCGAGAAGATAACGCCAGTCGGGATGGCAGACGTGTCTGTGCGGTACCAAGGCCAGATCGCCACGCTTCGGGTGTACGTCGTGCGGGGGAGGGCACCGTCTCTCCTCGGCCGAGATTGGATGGCCCGCATCAGGCTAGACTGGGCCGCAGTTCACCTTGTGCAACCCGTGCCGAGCCAGTGGGAGGATCAGTTGGAGGAGATTCTTCAAAGACATCAAGGGTTGTTTAGCGACGACCTTGGGAAACTCAAGGGCATGGAGGCAAAACTCTTCTTGAAGGAGGAGGTGGTCCCTCGGTTTTGTAAACCGCGTCCGGTGCCGTATGCCCTGCGGGACAAGGTCAAGGGTGAACTGGATAGGCTGGAGGCCTGTGGAGTGATCGAACGGGTGTCGTGCTCGGATTGGGCTACCCCGGTGGTCACGGTGCTGAAACGGAATGGAGACGTCCGATTGTGCGGGAACTTCAAATCCACGGTTAACCCGGGGCTCAGTGTGGAGCAATATCCATTGCCATCAATCGATGAAATACATGCGCGATTGGTGGGGAGTCAATACTTCACGAAGCTCGACCTGCGTGATGCATATTTTCACCTGCCGATGGATCCCGGGAGTAGCGAGCTTTTGACAAACAACACGTGTCAAGGACTCTATCGATATACCCGACTCTGTTTTGGGATTGCTTCGGCCCCAGCTTTGTGGCAGAAAGCCATGGATCAGGTTTGCATTGGCCTGCCCGCTCAGACCTAGCTGGACGATGTGCTCATTGCGGGGAAAACTGCGGACGAGCATCTTGCGAACATTGCCCAAGTGCTGACAAAGCTAGAAGCGTGCGGCCTGCGCTTGAACAGGGGCAAGTGCGCGTTCTTCAAGCAGCGCTTGGAATACCTCGGGCACATCATCACGCCGGAGGGGCTGTTGAAAGGTCCTCGGAAGGTGGAGGCGATTCAGCACATGCCACCGCTTCGTGACAAGACGCAGCTGCGCTCGTTCATTGGTATGGCCCAGTATTACCAAAGGTTCGTGCGCGGGCTCAGCTCACAACTTGCGCCGTTGACGTGGTTGCTCAGGAAGGACGAGCGCTGGGCTTGGGGCCTGCACACCAGGCGTCGTTCGACCGCGTCAAGCGGCTGCTCACAGAGGATACGGTCCTCGTGCACTACGAGCCTGCGCGTCCGCTCCTATTGGCATGCGACAGCTCTGCATATGGCATCGGGGCAGTGCTCTCCCACAGGATGGACGATGGTTCCGAGCGGCCTGTTTGTTTTGCATCCCGGACCCTTCCACAGCAAAGCGCGGATATGCCCAGATTGAGCGTGAGGCTCTCAGCCTCGTCTGGGGTGTGCGGAGGTTTCATCAATACCTGCTGGGGCGGCATTTCACTTTGCAGACGGATCACAAACCGCTTCAATTCATCCTGAGACCCGAACGCGGGGTGCCGGTGGTAGCAGCCGCGCGAATACAGCAGTGGTGTCTGTTTCTGGGTGCTTACGATTATGATATTCAGTTCCGAAGCACCGAGAAGCATGCTAACTGCGACAGGCTCTCACGCTTGCCGTGTGCGGAGGGTCCAGCTGCGTCTGAGTTGGCCGACCGGGTCGATGTGTTCGCGCTGGGCCAGGTCCAAAGCGGGCCGGTCACGGCCAGGCAGGTCGCGGTGGAATCGGCTCGTGATCCGGTGCTTGCCCGTGTCGTCCAGGCGATTTCTACGGGGAATTGGAGCGATCTGCCTTCGACACCGGCATTTCAACCTTTCACATCACGCGCATCGGAGCTGTCGTTGGTCCAACGGTGCGTAATGTGGGGAATGAGGACGGCGATTCCACCGAGGTTCAGGCAGCGGTGTTTGGAAGAACTGCATGTCAGTCACCTTGGCATCGTGAATACCAAAAGTCTTGCTCGTAGCCTGTTGTGGTGGCCGGGGTTGGACAAAGACATTGAGCAGTTGGTTAAGCGTTGCACCACGTGCCAGACAGATGCTGATAACCCGCGTCGGGCTTCGGGTCTCTGGCCTGTGCCAGACCGAGCTTGGCAGAGGGTCCATGTAGATTTTGCGGAACCGGTTAATGGCAAAATGTTTTTGATTGTGATCGATGCATTCTCTAAATGGCCGGAGGTTGTAGTAATGCAGCATACATCAGCAAACATTGCAGTAGAGAAACTGCGGACGATCTTTGCTAATAAAGGGTTGACGGAGATCCTGGTCTCTGATAATGGTCCGCAGTTCATCGCAGGTGTATTTGATGAGTTTATGCGCCAGAATGGTATTCGACATCTAAGGTCCGCACCGTATCATCCTGAGACGAATGGCCAAGCTGAGTCGTTTGTCAAGATGTTGAAGCAGGCTTTGCGCAGGGGGGTGTTGCACCTGTGCAGACCGTGGTCGATGTCTTTTTGCTCCATTACAGGAACGCAGTTCATCCTGTCACGGGTGATTCGCCTGCCATTCGTCTCTATGGACGGGCATTGCGGTCCAGGCTGGATTTGCTGCGACCTGGGGGGTCGGGGAGTGGGGCGATGTTGCGTCCGACGCGGCTGCGCAGCTTCGAGGTGGGGCAACGGGTAATGGTGCGCGATTATTTCCACGGTTCCAAATGGGTGCCGGCGGTGGTCTCTGTGGTGCTGGGGCCGGCGAATTGCATGGTGCGGACTGATGGTGAGGATGTGTGGAAGCGGCACGTGGACCAAATGCATGATCGCTGTTCAGCGTCGCCCCCCCCACACCTCCCCGGGCCGAACGATGTGGGACCCCCACCGGGAGTATCGCCGGCACCTGACGTTGTATCGCCGGGGCTGGTTGGGCCGACGCCAAGGGGGTCTTCGCCTGATGCCGTCCTACCCGGGGACGTCGGGCAGGCTGGGCGGTCAGGGGTGGCTGGTGTTGCGGAAAGTGCGAGTCCGGCGAGGGTGTCACCTCGACCGAGCCGGGAGGCGTCTGAGCCTGGACTGTCTTGCGGCGCTGCCCGTCCGAGGTGGGTCAGGGTGCGGCCGCGGTACTTGGAGGATTATGAGTGTTGATGGGTTTCAGATGGTCATGTTGTGATTGTCCGTTCATCGTGTGACGGGTCATTTTACGAGGGGAGGAGTGTGCTGTGTCACGTGATTGGGTTTTCGTATATCATGCCTCGCCCGCTAGGGGTGGCAGGAGTGTACTTCTGGTCGTGCAATAAAGCGGAGTTGATGCTGGCACGCGTGCTTCTTGCGTCCCACTGCACCTCGTACACTCTACCCTTGATCACCCCCTTGAGCTTGGTGAAGAGGAAAAATCACAAGGGGCCAAGTCTGGCAAACACGGGGGTTGCTCCAGAGTTGGCACGTTCCTTTCCACCAGAAGCTGTCAGATGCTCAGGGAACTGTGAGCAGGGGCATTGTCATGGTGGAGCACCCAGGCGTTGTTCTCCCACAGATACCTCCTCTTGTCCTGGACTGATCTCGTGAGGCGCCGGAGGATCTCCTTGGACACTTATTGATTCACTGTTTGACCGTGTGGTAGAAACTCGAAGTGGATCATGCCCTTGATGTCAAAAAACGCGATGAGCATCACCTTGACCTTCGACTTCGACATCCTTGCTTTCTTTGGTCTTGGTGATGCCAGACTTTTCCACTGCCGACTCTGCCATTTCGTCTCGGGATCGTATTCGAATCTCCACGATTCATCACCAGTAATTACTCTCCAGAGCAGGTCTGGATCGTCCTCGAGGTGCTCGATAATGTCTTGAAATACAGTGACGCTTTGCTATTTCTGGTCCTCGGATAACAGCTTGGGGAACATCTTTGCACACACCTTGCGCATTTTGAGATTTTCAGTGATGATGCTCCAGACAGTGTCCTTTTTGATGGAAAGTTACTCAGCAATCATCTGCACTGTGAGTCGATGATCTGCGCACACCATCTGCTTCACACGCTCTATGTTGTCCGCCATTCTGCTCGTTGAAGGTCTTTCAGACAGTGGATCGTCTTCAACCTCCTCCCGTCCCACTTTGAACCTCTTGTGCCATTCAAATGCACGTGTGTGTGACATCATTTCTTCCCCGTCGGCTTGCTGCAGCATTGCGAAGGATTCGGAAGGTGTTTTGCCAAGGTTGGCAAGAAACTTCAGATTGGCTCTCTTATCACGACTCAGAGCGACAACTCGGACAAGACAACGTGTAAAGCACGACCTGCAAACATCACACAATGAGCGCAGTCAACCATCACCAATCATATATATATATATATATATATATATATATGTATATATATATATATATATATATATATATATATATATATATATATATATATATATATATATATATGTATATATTGTTGTGGTTACCAAATTCGCAAACCACCATTCAGGTCCCTTAGGTGAGGTATCTCGGTAAGTACATGTGTAGTTAGGCCCAAACCCATTGTCTGGTGGGAATACATGTCATTTATGCGTGCTGCGACTCTTCAGGATAGCCGTTTTTCTTTTACTATCTTTATTTTGGACCAACCGCCATGATTACCACCACAACCACAACATCAACCACCAACCACAACGCCGCTTCACCACAACCGCCACGACCTTCACGTCATACCTCGCAGCCGTCGCATCGCCACCGTTCTTGCGCCGCCTGTGGGTACCGGTGTTGGACTCGTGCAGGGCGCGCACCGAACAGCGTGTACAAAATCACGGATTTTGTGCTTCAAAAACGGATCAAAAACGACACACGCCCACTTTTTGCCGTCCAATCGGTGAGCGAGGGGCGATTTGGCCCCGCCTCCAGGACGATCGATATATGCAAATTTGTGGATCAAAAAGCCTTCACGCCCACTTTTTCTCGGGCCAATGGGGAGCGAGGTGAAAGGTCAAAGGGAGGGGGTCAAAGGCGAAGCTACGGGGGGATAAAAGGACCGTGTTCGTCAGTCAGGGGAGTGAAGAGAGGAGAGTCCAAAGAAGAGTCCAGAGTAGGAGAGTCCAAAGAAGAGTCGGAAAGTCAAGAAGGAGGAGAGTCCAAAGAAGAGTCGGAGAGTCGAGTCGAGTGGAGAGTCGGAGAGTCCAGAGTCGGAGAGTCCAGAGGCGGAGAGTAGGAGAGTCGGAAGCAGAGGGTCAAGACTTCGCGGGCGGTGGAGCTGCTCGTCGTGTGCGGAACGGAGGGGACGGAGCTGTGGAAAGGCGGCGACACCAGACGAGGGGGTGCTCGCGTCGTGCAGGAAGCTGCACCCGAGGGAGGCCGACAGCGCGACCTGGCCGAGGTGGAGACGCTCGTCGCACATAATAAAGATCCTCTATACCCCGAGCATCAGCAACCCCCTCCTGTTTCCCCCCGCGCTGAGATAGTGCGACCAAGGGGGCCCCTTTCCCACCCCCTACCAGACACCGTCCGCGAGGCCCGCGGAGTGAGGCACCATCGCCGCTCCGCGTCTCATCACCAGACGGGTAGGCGCGACCCGGTCTCGGCCTCAGGCCCGCCTCATTCTTGGGGGTATTCTTTTCCTTGGTTTTGGGTATGTGTTGTCAGCGCCGTCTGTGAAGTAGAATTGTATAAGTGTTGCCGTGTGCTCGGTAGTCGGTATTAGCTCTGCATTGTGTTTTCGCTTTTATATTTGCTTTTTGTGTAAATGGAATTGTGTCTTTTCTGTGTGCTTTTGGTGGAATTGAATGTGTGCTTCCCGTGTGCCGCGAATAAATGTGCTTTATTATTGAACTGTTCTCCCGCTTCGCTTCGTCATTTCTCCCATTGAATCCTCATCTTGCTTCACGTAAAGGGTTGGTAGTGGGCTGAATAATTAATTGTGCCATTCAAATGCACCGATAATTAATCGAACCGTCGAGGTCGACGATAACACCGCTCGGTTATTCTGATAGTACGGAACGGGTCGCTTAAGTGGCCCGTGTCCGAAGTCGACCTGCGGCGAGGTGCGATCGCCCGGTCTACCCTCCGCGTGGGTACTTAGGTAGGTCGAATTTGGCGAGCAACCCTATCCCACGCGGGGGCTGATTGGCTCGATCGCGGTGAGACCGAAAGGTCCACCCGTGACTGGTTCCCGGCGTTAGTCCGAGAGGGTCACGACTGGATTGTCCGTCCGGTGGGCGACGTGCCGCGATTCGAGTTACGTGGCCGTCAGCACGCCGGCGGGCGCGAAAACCGCAACACTGGTGTCAGGTCGTGCGATATAAACTCATCGCCCTCCTCGCGGCACTGGTATCGGAGAACAGGAAAACAGGCTCTCCTGTCTCCGGCTAAATTCACGGGAATCGGTCCAGGGGTGAGAGAAGCGACCCCCGATTCCCTCCAAATTACGAGCGAGTTAAATTAACCCTTCACGAGAAGCAAGATGGCGTCTCAAGGCAAGCGGGAGCCGGGGGTATTAGAAATGGATGTAGAATGTGTAGAATCCATGGTCCAGGATGGAATCCCCGAGCAGGAAATGTTGATTGTGCAGGAACACGGACTCGCCCAACTGAACCCAGAGCCCGAAATGGGTGCGGCAGCGGCCGCAGTGTATGACACCTCCCCCCCCCCTCTCCACCAAAACCCTTCCCCAACCCTTGCCGAAACGGCTCAGCTGAGTGCATCCGACATGGCCCAGCTATGCGCCATGCTGGCGGCAATGAACGAAAAGATGAATGCGAAAATGATCGAAAAAATGGATGCGAATATGAAAAACGAAATGAAAGGCATGAACGAAAAGATGGATGCGAATACACAACAAATAAACGAAAAGATGGATACAAATACAAACGAAATGAAAGGCATGAACGAAAAGATGGATACAAATACAAATGAAATGAAAAACGAAATGAACAAGCAAATAAACGGAATGGAAGCAAACATGAAGGAAGAAATGAAAAAGTTCCGGGTTGAGACGCAGAACATGGGCCGATGCCTGCAGGCGGGCATGAAGGCCGTGACAAAGGAAATAATAGTTGAGACAAGGGAGGTAAAGGGTGAAGAGTTGGCAGAGACACGGGAGATAGAAAAAATAGAGGAAAGACTACACGAGGAAGGCGGGGTAAGTGACGCACACACACACACGGAGGTAGTGGAGGACAATGGGGGTGAGCTGGCGGACTGGGTAGAGACCCAGTGCGAGCACCTGGATGGCCTCCTCCAGGAACGAGGGGAGGGAGTATGCCCCCTTGAGGCGAGTCACGACCAGGTGTGTTCGGTCGTGCTTTGCGAGGTTGAGGGGACGAGTGCTGTGGACGGGTGCACGGAGAGCTTGGGGGTATAGAGGCCCCGGAGACCCTTGTGGGGACACGAATCCCCAGGGTGGTTGTCCCTGTGTGTGTGGTGCAAGGTGTGAGTGCGGCACCGTGTGTGGAAGCGACCCCGTGTGTGAGTGGTGTGGTGGCGATGGAGCCGGAGTACGTGCTTCCCAGCACGCCGTGTGTGGAGAGGCACCGTGTGTGAGTGTCGCCGTGTGTGTGAATGAGGCACCGCGGGTGAGTGCCCCCGCGTGTATGAGTGGGGCACGGTGTGTGGAAGAGACCGCGTGTTTGAGTGTCGCCGTGTGTATGAGTGAGGTACCGCGGGTGAGTGCCCCCGCGTGTGTGAGTGAGGCACGGAGTGTGGATGAGGCACCGCGGGTGAGTGCCCCCGCGTGTGTAAGTAGTATGGTTTGTGTGAGTAGTGAGGCACGCGTGAGTGAACGGCCGTATGCAAGGGAGACCGTGTGTGTGAGAGAGCGGTATGTGAGGGAGATGTCGGTTGGCATGCGGGAGCACGCAGCCGCATCTCCCGGTGTGAATGTGATGGAGTGGACTGTGTGCGTCGTAACACGCAGGTGTGCGTGGGTCGAATGGCGACGACGGCGACAGAGGAGAGAAAGCCGGGTAGCGGCTGTAGTTGTTTCGAGGACCGTGCCGGGTTCGCCCAGCAGTGAGCACGCGGTTCGTGCTGTGCAACGCACGAGACCGCCACGTGCTCGCTTGCGAGAGTGAAGTCCCGGTCCGGAAACGCACGCGGTGGATTTGCCGATCCCGCGGACGGACAAAGTTTAGGCAGGTAAATGGATTTGGACCGGACGGGTTCTCCACGCGATCGTGTGTGTTAAGCTCCAACGGGCAAAAGCACACGTGTTCGCGTGGGGAACCCCTCGAGACGTGGGGCTTGTTTTTTTTTATGCGCACGGTGACGTCATGGCTGCACGTGGGGTTGGAATCCGGCAGGAGGGGTATCTCTGCCGGATGGTCCCGTCCAAGGAGGGACGAGGTACACGTGCAGCTGCATGACGTCACGGGCAGGAGTAAAGTGCGCGAGCTCTGAGTTGCCGCGCAGGTGCTGCGCATGAAAAAAAAAAGAAAAAACAAGCCTCACTTTCGGGTACACAGGATTCCTGGGCAAGGGGTGGAAGACCCCCTTACCCGGGGCACAGGATGGAAACTAGTTAGGGGGAAGGGTGAGCTTAGTTAGACCGACTTCATGGGGCAGGGGTAAGTCCTCATGGAGTCCGTGGAATGGATTAGTTAGAGGGATTGTAGCCAGATTTAGGTTGGGAAATAAAATGAATTTTTGAGTTAGGAGACAGAGACAGACAGTGGATGTGTAGAGGGGACGTAGCTTAGCTACGTAGTGTTAAATGGAACGTGCTATAGTGTAAGGGACGACGTGGGAGCACGAGTTAGTTAGGGGATGTAGTTAGAAGGATGGCAGAGTTCAGTGGTGAGTGTGTTGAAGAGTTGAAGAGTTGTGAGGTGAGTACATGATGAGTGAGTGAGGCCAGCGGGTCTGTGTGAGTGGAGCGAATGGGGAATGCATGGTGCGATGAGTGATTGGGGGGAGGAGTGACTCCCGCCCAAGGGACCCCGGGGTCAGTGTAGAGTGAGTTAGCTGGGTTAGTCAAATTGTAAAAGTGGAGGTCGTTTTGTTGTTGGTGGGAAAGTAGGCTCGAGACCCATTTGGAGGGGTGCAGGAGCCCTGTTGACGGGCTTGGGAGCGTGGCTGCGAAAGGTGAGTATCGCTGAGTGGGTACCCCGGGCACCAGGCTAGTAGGCCATGGGCCCATGGGGGGCCGGGATAGCGTAGTGGGCACGGGTGCGCCTGCTTGGTGCGGGGGCCCGGGGCGCCATTAGCCGCGTGGGCAGTGTTGTGGGCACGGGTGACCCTCGGAAAGGGGCCCGGGAGGCCGGCCTGCCACGTGTGCGTTTCAGGGCAGCTGCCATGCGGGGGCCCTCCCCGGTGTTAGGGAGCTGGGAGGCTCGGTGGCAGTGTAGTGCCCGGGGTGCCAGAGCGGGAGATTCGGCAGAGGGTCGTGCCTGCCAAAGGGAGCCACGTGTCCCAGCCAGGAGACCGTGTGAGGGCACGGAGAGAAAATTGGGGGGCGAGGCCCGAAATTGTGAGGACACCAACACAGGCGACGGGAATCTGGGTTGTTAGAACCAATAGTTTAAGCGAGAGGCGCTTGTTGAAAGCCCCGGGGTAGTTTAACAGTTAAATGGTTAGGGTAGATTAGGAGATGTGCCCCTCCGCACCATCCATCCCCTCGCTGTCGTTGTGGGCCGCTGGACCCACTTTGGTTATAGATCGCCGAACTCTGGGGAGGCCATTCTGAGGCTTCGTTGGGCCTCGACACAGGACGTTAGCTCTCCCTTGTTCCCCTCTGGGAAGGGAACGTAGGGGTTGGGAGTAGGCTAGGTGACAGAATAGGTTAGCCGAACAAGGACGATAAAGGGGGTTAGGGGACGATTTATAGTGGGGAAGTAAAAAATAAAAACAACAAAAAAATAAGTTGGGGCTAAATTGGGGTTTGACAAATTAAGGGAGCGGGTATGTACAGTGACAGGCAAAGGCGATAGGTGGGAGGGAGACAGGTAGGTAGGTCCAAGTGGCCAGCACCACCGCACTCCCTCCACCAACCTCCACTGAAGGGCAAAGGCTGGCCAGCTTCATCTGCAGCTGTGGTACTTCAAGGCCTGTGCCGGCCAGTTCATCTGCCGGCTGTGTTTGCCTGCAGCGGCCTTATTCTGCGGGCTGAGTTTGCCTGCTCACCTTTGCCATGCCATGCCCACTGCCCATGTTCACCAGCCCCGTTCAATTTTGCTTTGCCCCCCCCTGTTCATTTCCATGTGCGCCAGGATCAAGGCAACAGTTTGCAAGCTGCGAGAACTGCCCTGTTGGCAGCTACAACACGGGCCTGCAGTGGCGGCCCGTGCACCGTGTTTGCGTCCATCCATTCATGCATCCATTCGTTGTGCTCATTGCGTGTGCCGCTTGAGCTGGCACGGAGACTACGTTTGTGCAGCCCATGCACCGTTGTGGTTCACTGCGTTCAGTTCAAAAGGGAAGGCCTTGGACTGCGTGTGAGCAGCCAGCCACGTTCCCTGTCACCTGCATTGTTTTGAGCCAGAGACTGCATGCGAGCAGCCTGGCTCCCTGCTAACTGCTTTTCTTTTGCAGAGTTCAGTGATCCTGGGCCATGGTTTAGTGTAGAATTTGTAAGTTAAGGTTAAGATGTACTGTAAATATGAGTGCGCCCCCCGGCATGTCTGTCTCGCGCCGGCAATTTTATTTAAGTCGTCCGTGTGAGCGAGTTTGTTTAGATAGTTACGCAGCCCTCAGGTTATTTATTTTGGGGACACGAATACCATGAATGTCGCACTCAGGGATCCGTAGGTAAAGTGTACTAGGGGAAAACTACACATGATGGCACACGAAAATTTGACGACTCGGGACGAGTCTGTAAAAAGGAGAGGGGGTAGTGTTGTGGTTACCAAATTCGCAAACCACCATTCAGGTCCCTTAGGTGAGGTATCTCGGTAAGTACATGTGTAGTTAGGCCCAAACCCATTGTCTAGTGGGAATACATGTCATTTATGCGTGCTGCGACTCTTCAGGATAGCCGTTTTTCTTTTACTATCTTTATTTTGGACCAACCGCCATGATTACCACCACAACCACAACAACAACCGCCACGACCTTCACGTCATACCTCGCAGCCGTCGCATCGCCACCGTTCTTGCGCCGCCTGTGGGTACCGGTGTTGGACTCGTGCAGGGCGCGCGCCGAACAGCGTGTAC
>NC_140972.1:63624713-63634713 GCF_056783735.1 Eptatretus burgeri | reverse complement strand
ATTTTTGATGAACTACATTCAGCACACATTGTACACTGAATGGAGTTCACTCCGACACCCTTCCTGCACACAGCACACGGCCACTTCCCAGTCCTTTCCACCTCACCACATGCTTTACCACTTGCCATCACCTTCGTCTTTCCGATATTCACCTTCAAACCTTTTGCCTCCATACATTCCTTCCACTTGTTCATCTTCTCCTTCAGTCCATCCATACTCTCTGCAATCAACACCAGATCATCTGCATACAGCAGCTCCCACGGTAAACCCTCCTTTACCCTCCGAGCCAGCACCTCCATCACAACTACAAATAGAAGTGGACTTAGTACCAACCCCTGGTGCACTCCTACCCTCACCTCAAACTCACCACTGTTCCCATCCTTCGTCCTTACAGCTGTGCGTGCTCTCTTGTACATGGCCATCACTACTCTGATCAACCATTCCTCCACTCCTGACTTCCTCAATGCCCATGCCATTACTTCGCGTGGGACCTTATCAAATGCTTTCTCCAGATCAACAAACCCAAAAAACAACTTCTTCCTCTTCTCCATGTACTTCTCCTGCAACTGCCTTACAATAAAAATTGCATCTGTCATTCCTCTTCCTGGCATAAATCCAAACTGCATTTCGTCAATCTTTACCTTCTTCCTTATCCTCTTGTCCAACACCCTTTCCAATACCTTCATTCCATGCTCCAATAACTTTATTGCTCTATAGGAGCCACAGTCCAGAGGGTCACCTTTCCCCTTGTACAGAGGGACGAGGGTACTCAGTTCCCAATCCACTGGAATGCGGCCTTCTTTCACCACCAGATTACAGATCTCTGTCATTCTCTTCACACCCCAACTTCCCGCTGCCTTCAACATATCTCCCATAACTCCCGTCGGCCCTCCTGCTTTTCTACTCTTCATTGCTCTTATAGCTTCCTCAACTTCCTTCTCAGTTATCTTCTCTGCTGGTCCTAAAACTGGGTTACTCTCGATGTTGCTATCCCATTCATTTTCTACATTCAACAGCCTTTCCATATATCTCTTCCATCTTCCTTTAATTCCATCTGAATCCACAACAATTTGTCCCACTTCATCCTTCAAGCAACTCACCCCCGTCACATCAAATCTCTCTCTCGCTATCTGCTTTGCAATCCTGAATACCGCTCTCTTACCCTCCTCCGAATCCAAGCGTTCTCCAAACATTTTCCTATGGGCCTCCTGCGCCTTTGCAACCTCTTTCTTTGCAGCCTTCTTGGCTTCCTTATAGCTTTCATGTGCAGCCTCTTCTTCCACCGTATCCTTTGCCTTTTGCCATTCCTTGAACTTCTTCCTCTTCTCTTCAATCGTCTTTCCAACTTCATCATCCCACCACCATGTTTCCGAGTGCCTCGGTGGTCCTTTTGTCCATCCACATACCTCACCAACGGCTCCCAATAGACTATCTTTCATTGACATCCAACCACTTTCAAGCTCAACCACATCATCTTCAACCATACTCAGCCTCTCTCTTAATGCTTCCTTCACTGTCGCCTCTTTCAACCTCCACACCTTCATCCTCGGTTGGTACTTCACCCGCCGAATTCTCCGCGCACCTTTCACCCTTATATCGCAGACAACCAGGTGGTGCTGCGAAACAGTCTCCTCCCCTGGGATCACCTTTGTGTCCCGGAGGTTTCCCCTATCTCGCTGACGCACCATCAGGTAGTCAATGGTTGTCGTCAACCAACCTGACGTGTATGTAATAAGCTTATTATTCGCTTTCTGGAATTGAGTATTACAGAGCAACAAATCAGCTCCATCAGCAAACTCCAAGATCCTTTCACCTTCTCCATTTCTCACATCATATCCATAACCCCCATGGACTCCCTCAAAACCGTCTGTACTCCTTCCCACATGTCCATTCAAGTCTCCTCCAACCACAACAACTTCCTCATCTTTCACATTTTCCATCAACTTCTCCATCGCACACCAGAACATGTTCTTCTCTTCATCGCTTCGACCGACCTGCGGGGCATATCCCGAGATGACGTTCACCAAGAGATTTCCGATCACAATTCTCACCATCATCAACCTTTCACTCACTCTAGTCACACTCACTACACTGTCTACAAACTCCTCAGAAAACATTACACCAACACCATGCACGCCTTCCAGGCACCCTTGCCACATATACTTGAACTTCTGCCCCTGCCTTCCCTTCACCATTCTCACACCACTTCCCTTCCACCATGTCTCCTGCACACAACATATGTCCACTCTTCTTCTGACCAATGTTTCAACCACTTCTCCAGATCTCCCTGTCATTGTCCCTACATTCCATGTACCAAACCTCAGAAACCGATCTCCACGTGGGGCATCAGACGATTGGTCATCATAAATGGAAAAATTTCCTCCCTTGCTTCGATCGGGTTCCCCACCTTGAGTTTTAACGAGAGGGGGTGAGGACCCCCACGGGGTACTTCGGGCTGTACCCTGCCCATCAGTTGTACTCATCATGGTTTTCTTTTGAGGCGATGTTTTTATGGCCGGATGCCCTTCCTGACGCCAACCCTTTTAGTCGCCTTTTACGACACACAGGGATACGGTGTACCTATTCTGACCGGGGTACACACCGGATATCTACATATATATATATATATATATATATATATATATATATATATATATATATATATATATATATACATATATATATATATATATATATATATATATACATATATATATATATATATATATATATATATATATATATATATTTGTTGTTGTTCGTCTTTCGGCTGCTCCCGTTAGGGGTCGCCACAGCGGATCATCCGTTATGATCCGCATTCTGATTTGGCAGAGGTTTTACACCGGATGCCCTTCCTGACGCAACCCTGGTCGCCTCTTACGACACAGGGATATGGATTGGGTTTCGCCATGATTCCGGGCTGCCCTACACCCTCTCATAGCGCGGCCCAGTGCAGAGCACCCGTCCTCAAGCGATCCTCCAACCCAAGCCTCCGAGTCGCCGGATTACAGGCGCACGCCACTACGCCCGGTTATATATGTATGTATATATATATATATATGTATATGTATGTATGTATATATATATATATATATATATATATATATATATATATATATATATATATATATATTATATATTATATATTATATATGTATGTATATATATGTATATGTAGATATGTATATGTATATGTATATATATATATATATATATATATATATATATATATATATATATATATATATATATATATATATATATATATATATATATATATATATATATATATATATATATATATATATATATATGTATATATATATATATATATATATATATATATATATATATATATATATATATATATATATATATATATATATGTAGATATAGATATATATATGTAGATATATAGATATATGTATGTAGATATATAGATATATGTATGTAGATATATATATTTATATGTATGTAGATATATATATATATATATATATATATATATATATATATATATATATGTATGTAGATATAGATATATGTATGTAGAGATATATATATGTATGTAGATATAGATATATGTATGTAGAGATATATATATATATATATATATATATATATGTATATATATATATATATATATATATATATATATATATATATATATATTATTATATTCATGAAGCTGTCTCCCATGGCGGATGGACAAGACACACCTTTCAGGCAGCGTATATGTGTCTCCTTAGCATCCATGCCAACAGGTTTTCAGCTGATGTGCAAAACAACCATCAGTCAAGTATGGAAGCCCATTGTGGTTTTCATGTTGGAATTGGGAATTTTAAAGTTATTCCTCCACTGGCAATTTTAGACTTTGGGACATGCAGTGACTAACAATTTTAAAACTGTTCATCTTGCATTTTTTCACCAAGTGGAGCATTCCTGACATCAGCACCCACATTGTGTGATATTCATTGAGACTTTTGCATTTACTTTTGAGACGGAAAAATAAAGAGTAAAATCATGATTGATAAAATGCAGTCACCATCAAATGGACGTTGAACAACATACTCCATGGGAATCTGTATTAACAGATTAATTTTATCCAAGGAGTGCAGTTGTGACAATGCTGGGAAAAGTTAAGTCGGTTTGATGAGTTTTTGGCGGTTATGTATGTATACGTACATTAAAGAAGTAACTTTATTTGTTTCACTTCAAACTCATTTGTTTTCAAGATCTATCCCCGTTTTGAAATCCCCCTTGGATTAAGCAGAACTAGAATTTCCACTTTGTCAGGACTGCATCTCAGGCCTTCACACTGCAGAGACCTTCCCACTGCAATATCGTGCCTGTTAAGTGCCTTCAGATACATCGAGCATTAAAAATTCAAGAGCTATCTTCAAAACAGCGCTTCCGTTTGCTGCGTCTTCCAGCAAGTTCCTTTCAACTCAAAACACGCCATCATTTAGCGGACAAAGGCTTCTCATTGTATCCATGGTGCAATTTTCTCCACGTGCTGCCCCACCTGAAAAATGTTCTTTTTAAACCTCTATTTGTTTCATTTTCATCTATTTCTATGGAAGAAATTTAATCATACAGGCAGCAAGTCGAGATCCCTACACTCCTTTTATTTTGATTGATTTCAGCGGTGTGATGTGCTCTGTAAACGAAGAGCAATGTTCGAGTGCAAGTTAAACGGAACTTCTGCGAGTGCGTCGCCTTGGGCGCGTGGATGCGCGCGTGCGTACTCGGCCATGACACATTAAGGCAACAAGCGGAGATTGACAGTGGTAACGGTATATAATGGTGTTGTATAGACTTTGGAATAAGGATTACAGAAGTTAAAAAGAAAAACAAATAAAACTACCAATTTCGGGAAAGTGTCGTATCCATGTACCACTTAACTCTCGAGCAAAGCGGAGCGGATGATGGCTCTGCTCATGATGGGGTTGCTCCATAGGCGTTCTGAAATTGCCAACAGCAGGATAAAACAGCAATGTTGCTCAGACGGCTTTTTAAACAGCTGGAGTCTTGAAGTGAAGCAGGTGGAAACCGCTTCCCGGGGTGCACTTTAATTCGATCGAGCTACCTGCGGATTTCCTGCAAGCTGCGAGGAATGCTATCACCTTAACCCACCACCAACTCGAGGAACGGGTGGGGGGAGGGTAATGGGGGGCGCAGATAATTACATTTTTGACTTGACGGGTTCGGTATATATATATATATATATATATATATATATATATATATATATATATATATATATATATATATATATATATATATATATATATATATATATATATATATATATATAGGTTTGTTCAAATGCTATGAAGATAACCGCTTATTGCACTGTGCTTTGTAGTTCCTTGAAAAATGCACCCTGTTGCTCTTTCTTATATAATTACTGTGTTCGAGTTGTGTTCAAGAACACAACATGATTTAACCTCCATATTTAACACTCCAATAAGACAAGGTAATCGTTCGTACCTTTTGATTTTACAATTGGATGTATTTTATGACTTTATTAACCATGCATCCATCGGGACCATACTCTGTGCAGACTGTTGGTTTTGCCAAAACAGACACCTTTGCAATTGGACACAATCCTGGACAGGTCACCACTCTGACACAGTATACCAGCAAGCTGGCACTCATTTTGCCGAGCTCGGAAGGATGACAGGCAGAGTCAACCCCACCTGGTATGAATTTAACAGCCGAGTGGGGTTTGAACTCAGGATCATAGGATCCCAAGCCCACCACCCTAACCATTGAGCCAACACCAGGAATACTTTATTAACCCTTGTATACTATTTCATTCACGAGACTCCGTTAAAAAAAAAAAACATTTTCAATACTTACTAATGCAAAAAGAGTGTATATTCACCACTCAGCCGAACAAAAATGATCGATCGTTGAGTATCTGGTTGCCAAGAATATGGAAACTCGTGCAGGGAACGAAGCATCATTGTCATCCTCGTTGTTCGTCGTTTTTCTGTTTCATTGTTCACAGGTTTTTTTTCATGGCTCACCATTACACATTGTTTTGGATTAATAGAATACAACAGGAGGAATTTGGGACTATACTCTGTGCAGAGCGTTGGTGCTGCCTAAGCAGTCACGTTGGCTGTTGGGCACAATCCTGGATGGGTCACTACTCTGACACAGGAAACCAGCATGCTCGCACTCATTTTACCGACCTCAGAAGGATGACAGGCTGAGTTAACCCCACCTGGTATAAATTCAACAGCTGAGCAGGATTTGAACTGAGGACCCCAGGATCCAAAGCCCACCACCCGAACCATTAAGCCAACACCAGATATAAAATAAAACAGGATGTGTTGGTAAGATACCATACGCATAAATATTCAACGTTTTGCTGGTTACTTACATAACAACCGGTTTTGCCCAACATATTTTTGTTTGCGAAATATTAACATTTGTTTACTACTTGCTGAATTTGGCTCTCCCTCCCAATCACTTGTTAAATTCCACTCTCCTTCCCAATCATTTGTTTAATACTGTTACGAATCTGGAAACCATTTGCATTCACGCACACAGTTGACCCAAAGTTTAGTTATTTCATTAAGTATATGTGGATAGTTAGAATCTCTCCCCTATGTCTAATGGGAATTTCATGTGTGCGCTGTGAGTTTCTTTCTAGTTAGTTTTCGACATCAATCCCCTCCACTCCTTCAGCGCCACTACGCACGTGTTCGAGGCCACGGACATCGGCGAGGGTGAGATCACCTCAGAGCCAACTCCGCCCCAGCAAGATGGAATGTTCCCCTGGTCCAATCGGGGGTGAGATCACACCAGAGCTGACCCTGCCCCAGCAAGATGGAATGTTCGCCTCGTCCAATGAGCGGAGGACACCAATCGCCCGACGCACCCCGACCAATCCGGAGGCGAGTTACCTCAGAGCGGATCCCTCCACCCGCCCGGGGGAGGGATAAGAAGGGTGGTGAGCTGTCTCAGCAGCGGTCTTTTTCAGGGTTCCTTGGTGGTCGGTGGTCGTGTTGTAGCTCGTGCGTGATGGTGGTCGTGGAGGAGGTGTTTCGTGGTGCTCATGTCGTCGATCGTCGTTCGTGGCAGCCAGGATCGTGGGCTCGTTGGATTCTGGGTTGTGGGTTCGTGTCCCACCGTGGTGGGTTTTGTTAGAGCGCTCGAGCTGGGGATTCCCGTCCACGGACTCCGAGCTCCACAAGTGCGAGTCGGTAAAACCGCACGGGGTGGCCAGGTACCCGGCCAGACTCTGACCCTCAGCTCGCCTTCCATCCCGAGCTGAAGGGCCGAATAAAGACCCACGAGGTCCATTTCTTTTTGGGTGTGTCTGTGTGTGTGTGTCTGTCTGTGGCCAGTCTGATAAGTAGAAATTGTTTAAGTGATTGCAATTGTACATTTGCCTTCATCTATATTCGTGATTAAGTTTACTCTGTGTTTCCCTCCCTATTACCTTGTAAATAAATAACTGTTAAATGTTCCAGTTCATTGTCTGTGTTTCTTTCATTGACCCAGTATGGTTCGGGCTTGAGAATTAGGGAGGCCGATTGTGCCGTAAATTGTTATTTGGGCCGGCGCGGATTTGGTAATTTCCACTCGGTTACGCCGGATCCGAGTCTGTAACAACGATTCGGTTCGGAAAAAGCCGGCCGAGGGTGTGGCTTCCCCGGTTGCTCGACCGCGTGGCGAATTAGGTAAATTGGAATCGGACAAAAAGACCCTAACCATGCGGTTGAAATATTGGCGTCCACGGTCCATTAAGCGACCCGTCGATTTCTGAGTTATCCGGAGTGACGACCTTCAATTCCGGGTGTTCGGGTGGAGACGGCCCAACTGCTCCATCTTGCGGTCGTTCCCTGTCACCGAACCCGGCGCCACAACAATACCACTCTCCCTCCCAATCACTTGCTTTATACCTCTCTTCCTCCCAATCACTTGCTTAATACCACTCTCCCTCCCAATCACTTGCTTAATACCACTCTCCCTCCCAATCACTTGCTTAATACCGCTCTCCTTCCCAATCACTTCCTTAATACCACTCTCTCCTCCCAATCACTTGTTTAATACCACGGTCCCTCCCAATCACTTTCTTAATACCACTCTCCCTCCCAATCACTTGCTTAATTCCACTCTCCCTCCCAATCACTTGTTTAATACCGCTCTCCTTCCCAATCACTTCTGTAATACCACTCTCTCCTCCCAATCACTTGTTTAATACCGCGCTCCCTCCCAATCACTTTCTTCATACCACTCTTCCCTCTAATCACTTGCTTAATTCCATTCTCCCTCCCAATCACTTGCTTAATACTGCTCTCCTTCCCAATCACTTCCTTAAAACCACTCTCCTCCCAATCACTTGCTTAATTCCACTCTCCCTCCCAATCACTTGTTTAATACCGCTCCCCCTCCCAATAAATTGTTTAATACCACTCTACATCCCAATCACTTGTTTAATACCGCTCTCCCTCCCAATCACTTGCTTAATACCACTCTCCTTCCCACTCACTTGCTTTATACCACTCTCTCCTCCCAATTACTTGTTTAATACTGCTCTCCCTCCCAATCACTTGCTTAATTCCACTTTCCCTCCAAATCACTTGTTTAATACCGCTCTCCCTCCAAATCACTTGTTTAATACCGCTCTCCCTCCCAATCACTTGTTTAATACGACTCTCCCTCCCAATCACCTTTTTAATACCGCTCACCCTCCAAATCACTCGTTTAATACCACTCTATCTCCCAATCACTTGCTAATTACTGCTCTCCTAATCACTTTAAAACCGCTCTCCCTCCCAATCATTTATTTAACACCGCTCTCCCTGCCAATCACTTGTTTAATGCCGGTCTCCCTCCCAATCACTTGTTTAATATGACTCTCCCTCCCAATCACCTTTTTAATACCACTCACCCTCCAAATCACTTGTTTAATACCGCTCTCCCTCCCAATCACTTTATAACCTCTCTACCTCCCAATCACTTGTTTAATACCACTCTCCCAATCACTTGTTTAATACCGCTTTCCCTCCCAATCACTTCCTGACTACCCCTCTTAACCTCACCCCCCCCCCCAACCACTTGCTTGATACCGTTCTCCTTTGCAATAATTTGCTAACTCCCCTTCCCTCCTAATCACTTAACACTGCTCACCCTCCCAATCATTTCCTGATTACTCTCCTCACCCCCTAATCACTTGTTTCACACTGCTCCCAATCACTTGCTGACTATCCCTATACTCCTTACCCCTCCCCATCACTTCCTTAATATTGTTCCTCTTCCCCCACTTGTTTAATACAGATTCTCACCCTCCACAAACTTGCATAAGACCTCTCCTCCACACACCCTCCCTAACCCCCACCCCCCCACTGCACCCATCATTTGCTGAATACCCCCTCGACCCCAAAAATCACTTGCTTAATACCACTCCTTCCCATATACCATCACCTGCTGAATACACCCCATTCTCCACCCCGCCAACCCATTTTTTTCTGAATACATTTGACATACCATGAGAAACTTTGGATGATTGCAATACACGTTTAACATCCAAAATCTGAAACTGTGATGCGTTTGCACTTCTGCAGTCTCCTCGAGTGGCTTTGTAAAGGATTGTTCCGTTTGAAATTACTGCCAAATGCACGTTGTATAAGTAGTTGTATACATGAACATGCAAAAGCAAGGATGTCACAACTTGGGGTTATGGGACCCGTGTAAACGAGACTCCGACAGGAAGGTCATACATAAAGGCGCAGAGATGGAAACTTGTTCTTTTTACCTTTTCTGCCTGCGATGACTCTTTCCCCACTACATGCCGTCATACAGTAAGGGTAGAAATCTCTGGACAAATTTGTCATGGCAGTTAAACCTCCAGGTGAATCATGTCCTTTATGTCCTGGGACCACGGTGCCATTTTTTGTTTCTGCCGGAGAGGCCAGGACAGGGCCGCGGAAAGGCGCACGTTGTCTATCGCTCCTTCTCCATGGCAAACTGTCTACAC